>NW_022436974.1:17323983-17460038 GCF_009761245.1 Sapajus apella
AAAAAAATATAAAAAAAAAAAAAAAAAAAAAAAAAAAAAAAAAAGAAGTAACAAGAGAGAATCCAAGAAGACTAGGTAAGCGTTTGTGGAGTTAGTTCAGGTGAAAAACGATATTGACTTCAACCAGGGTGGTAACAATGAGGAGGAAGAAATCTAGAGGGACTGAGATAATACTTGCAGGTAGATCTGACTGTGTGATGGTGGGAAAAGAAGAGTCAGGCAAGGGAGGCCCCTCATATTTGACTCTGAGCAATATGGTGATCTGAGATTAGGGACACTAGAATGGATATGCACAGGGAGGGAAAGAAATTTTTGTACTCTCAAGCCCCATGCTGTAAACCATCATTAATGTTATCGTTAATTATTATCATGAACATAAATGGTATTTGGAGTCGATGGCCACATAAATTTAAACTACCTGGAAAAGTTTATAGAAATGTCAGATTATTCCTTTATGTGTGAAAATGAAAAAAAAAAAAAAAGAGAGAAATTTTGATGTAGAATTTGTTGCGGTTCTTAGTTTTCAAAGTAAGCACCTAGGAACAGGACTGTCTGAGGTTCTCCTTGAACTTTGTAAATCTGAGTCTCAGTATTTATAATATTATGAGATGAATTGAGGCAGAGAGGAGAGTGGGGAAACACTGGAAGATCATTTACCAGAAAGCTAACAGGTTTATTTTATTTTATTTTTATTTTTATTGTTTTCTTTTTTTGAGATGGAGTCTCACTCTGACTCCCAGGCTGGAGTATAGTGGTGCGATCTTGGCTCATTGCAACCTCCACTCCCGGGGTTCAAGCAATTCTCCTGTCTCAGCTCCCAAGCAGCCAGAACTACAGGCATATGCCACCATGCCCAGCTAATTTTTGTATTTTTAGTAGAGGCGAGGTTTCACCATACTGGTCAGGCTGGTCTCAAACCCCTGACCTCAGGTTATCCAGCCACCTTGGCCTTCCAGAGTACAGGGATTACAGGCATGAGCCACCGCGCCCAACTTAAGGAGTTTATTTTAGATGATTGAGTCAAGTATATTTTTTCTTCTCTCTACATTTTTGTATTTTTCACGTATTTGAAAATGATTACTTACTACTTTTATAACTAGAAAACTAAAAATTTGAGAAAATTAGTCTTTAATTATATTTGTTATATCTGTATAGTTCGTGGTAATAAGCTCTGAGAACCACTCAAATTGTAACTGTCAGTCAAACCAATTAAAATAATGATATAACTGACATAGGCCTTAAAATACATGCTCTTCTAAGTGTGCCACATGTGAAGCAGTCCCAGTCAAAGTGGACTGGAGTTTCGGATGGGACCTGACCAGTAGTGTGGTCAAAGTGGCTG
Organism: Sapajus apella; assembly: GCF_009761245.1. Lineage (NCBI taxonomy): Eukaryota > Metazoa > Chordata > Mammalia > Primates > Cebidae > Sapajus > Sapajus apella. Next base: position 17,325,326 of record NW_022436974.1, read on the forward strand.
GGAAGAAGGCTAAGAAGGCTTGAGGAATTTAACATTTTCTAGATTTCCTTCATTTGAAGTATCCTTCCAAATTTAAGTATTTTAAAATTTCTTAGATTCTTTGCTTTCCCACTTCTTAAGGTTAGATGATCATAATAATATTCTTTAAGAAATCCTGCTAGCCACTTCTGAATCTTGACTCTTTTCCTTCCTTGCAGGGTCAATGATTGTATCTTGCGGGTGAATGAGGTTGACGTGTCAGAGGTTTCCCACAGTAAGGCAGTGGAAGCCCTCAAGGAAGCGGGGTCTATCGTTCGGCTGTATGTACGTAGAAGACGACCTATTTTGGAGACCGTTGTGGAAATCAAACTGTTCAAAGGCCCTAAAGGTAATAAAAATATAATTGACTCACAATAAGCCACCAGTGACAAACCATCTGGCTGAAGTTTATGCCACAATACTCATGTAATGAACTCTATCCTCTGCCATTCAGTTCTTAGCAAGATATTTAAAATCCTGCAATAGTGGTTACAAAGGATAAAGGAAACCAGTACTCTAAATATGAACTCAGATAAGAAGGAAAGGATAGATTTATGTGGGAATGTCCTTATAAACAAAAATAACAACAACCATCTATATTTTTCTATAAATTTTTAATCTTACTGGATCATAACTTGGCTAGCAAATTAATACTAATTTTTCGGAGACAAATGACAAATCCTCTCATTTAGCAAAATACTAATATAAATAAGAATTAAAATTATACTAATATAACAATTATGTTTTTTTAATACTGTGGTGATGTGTTTAAAGTTTTATGATATTCTTACCTGCTGTACCCAATACTACATTTTACACTTGGAATAATCAAAATATGTTAAAATTTATATTTTTTAAATGTTCGCATATCTCTTGAGATCATTGTAGTTACTCTGTGGAGTTGCACAAACAGATGAATTACCACATTAATTTTTGTTTGTTTTTGTTTTGTTTTGTTTTGTTTTGTTTTGAGGAAGGGTCTCACTCTATTGCCCAGGCTAGAGTGCAGTGGTTGGATCATGATTCACTGAAGCCTCAAGCTCCTGGGCTCAAGTGATCCTTCCACCTCAGCCTCCCAAATAACTGGGACTACAGGCATGCACTAGTACACGTGGTTATTAATATTATTATTTATTACTTTGGTAGAGACAGAGCCTTGCTCTGTTGCCCAAGCCAGTCTTCAACTCCTGGCCTTAAGTAATCCTCCTGCCTTGGCCTCCCAAAGTGCTGGGATTACAGGTGGAATCCACTGCACCTGGCCCATACTAATTTTTAAGCATAGTATTTTGATCTCTGTTCTTTAGAATGATGACATTAAATAGTAACTTAATAGTATTTAAGTATTTTGGGAAAAAATGTCTAGTAATTAGCTTAACATTTTAAAAATACTTTAGATGATTATGACCAGATAACCACTGTACTCTTTGAGTAAATCATTTCTAATTTCTTTAGAATCTCTTTAATCTCTAATGCCATACAAGATTGAAAAAATAAGACCACCACCTTTTCTAGGAGGCAATAGTGTGTGGTATTTAAGATATCTGGACTGAGTTTAAAAGTGTAGTTCAACCCCTTGCTAGAAGAGTCATCTTGGTTGGACCAACTCCCTCATTATTAAATGAGAATCATAATGGTAGTGTCAATCCATAGGGTTTATGAGAATTGAGCATTTAACCAATAACTGGCACAGGGTTAGCAATACAGCCTGGTGGTTAAGATGCAGACACTATAGCCCAGAGCGCCTTGATTAGTACCCTGACTCTGCAGCTCACTTGTTGTTTGGCCTTGAGAAAATTACTTAACCTCTCTGTGCCATATTTTCTCATCTATAAAGTGCAAATAAGAATAGTACTTGCTTCTAGAGATGTGAGGATTTGATGAGTTGATTCACAAAAAGTATTTAAAATAAGGCCTGGCACAAACTAACTGACCAACAAATATTAGCTACATATGTATGTATTTAGAACATATGGCTTTATATTTTTTAGCAATTGTTTGGTAATCTAATGAAAATATTCAGAGAATCCTCATGGGTTAAATTCAAATGTGTTAAAATCATAGAACTAAATCTGGGAAAAAAGAAAAAAAAAATGAGACATTTTCATACCAGAATCTCTAGAGGTATAAAAGACTTTCAACCCTCACATTTACTAAAATCATATTGCAAGGAGCTTTAAAGCCAAACAAAATGGCCATGCACATTGTTTGTATTAAAAATATATATTATATATAGCCATTTCTGTAATTCAATTAACTGTAATTATTCAGCATAGCCCTAAGGCAAATACTAATTTTAATCACTCAGCAAAGTAACATCATCCATTTATAGACCTTCTGCTAGCTGACCTAGCAGTTGCTGATGACCTCCAGTTGCTCAGCAGAGCGCTTAAAGGCTACAGATGAGTAAAACTTAATTTTATCAAGAACACATTTTTTTGATTTTTATTTTTGACACTAGGGCTACAGCTGGCTTACTTTAATCTGAACTGCTTTCTTCTTTGACCCTGGAGTGGGGCAGAAATTGCTGTTGAACCTGGAATGGGGAAATGGGGAGAAGTGTGCACTAATCTACTAGGTATACCTAGGCAAAAACCCAGTGGAAGTATACCATGTATTAGAGTTGATGGGGTTACAAGTGAGCTTGGTCTACTGAGATGGGGAGAACCAGGTTGGAACTGTGGCAAATAATTTTATATCCCTAAAAAGCAGGCTCTTGCCTAATTGCTGTAGAAAGAGGTTAGCCTATAGGGCCTGTTGGGGTTATGCTGAGTCAGTCATACTTCTTTCTACTGTTATTGTCCAGAGGTCACTGATAGGGATTTATTTCTCTATATAAAGTTTATTGATTCACAGAGAAACTGTTTTAGTCATTGCTTAAATTCCTCATGCCTCTCCCAGTACCATAAACACAGCAAATGCTAAATCAGAGTAAGTTGAGTACTTAAGTTGGATTTTACACTAACTCTGATGATACCTAACAGTTTTAACTTCACTTGGTACCATATAATTTTTCATTTTTGAATTATATGTGTAAAGGGAATTCTTACCAATGTTTAACTCATACAATGGAAACTGTCATGCACTCTTGAGTGAAGATAAATCAGATGTAGTCTCTGTCCTTAGAAAGTTTAAATGAGAGAGAAGCAGGTAAAGTCAACTACCTTTAATGCAAGACAAAATGAACTCAGTTCTGTGATGGAACTTGAGCCATGATTTCAACGGAAGAAAGAGGAAGATGTTTTTGATGGTTTCATTCTTCTTGTGCTGGTTTCTTCCCACATCTTGGATTCATGTAGTTTTGATCTCAGGTAGCTGCTTGGGGAAGCGGCCTTTCCTTTGACTTCCTGCAGAAATGCTGCTGGGCTGTCACAGATTCAGTGGAGCTGCTGCGTCTTTTATTTACTCAGGAAAATTAGACCAGCTTCTGCAATGTTGGCTTCCCTTTGGCCTGCCGAGCTGGATCATTCCTGGTCACTCTCTCAATGAGTTTCTGGGTGCCTAACTCTGGAATGAGAGTTTTTTCGGCCTTGCAGGCTTTGTGCGGCAGGGGGACCCGTCTCTCCCCCACCACAATATCACGACTGCTCAACAGCAAGGGAGCAAAGCAGGATGGAGAATGAATTTGATGAATTGACAGAAACAGGCTTTAGAAGGTGGGTAATAACAAACTTCTCTGAGTTAAAGGAACATGTTCTATCCCAATGCAAAGAAACTAAAAACCTTGAAAAAAGGTTAGACGAAATGCTAACTAGAATAACCAGCTTAGAGAAGAGTATAGATTACTTGATGGAGCTGAAAAACACAGCACAAGAACTTCATGAAGCATACACAAGTTTCAGTAGCCGAATAAATCAAGCAGAAGAAAGGATATCAGAGATTGAAGATCAAATCAATGGAATAAAATGAGAAGTCAAGAAAAGAGAACAAGGAGTGAAAAGAAATGAACAAAGCCTTCAAGAAATATGGGATTACATGAAAAGACCTAATCTACACCTGATCTGTGTACCGGAAGGTGACGGGGAGAATGAATCCAAGCTGAAAAACACTTTTCAGGATATGCAAGAAAACTTCCCCAACCCAGTGAGACAGGCCAACATTCAAATACAGGAAATACAGAGAACACCACAACGATACTCCCATAGAAGAACAACCCTAAGGCACATAATCATCAGGTTCACCAGGGTTGAAATGAAGGAAAAAATACCAAGGGCAGCCAGAGAGAAAGGTCAAGTCACCCACAAAGGAAAGCACATCAGACTCACAGTGAATCTCTCAGCAGAAACCCTAAAAGCCAGAAGAGAGTGGGGGCCAATATTCAACATCCTTAAAGAAAAGAATTTTCAACCTAGAATTTCATATCCAGCCAAACTAAGCTTCATAAGTGAAGGCTAGAGGAAGTCTTTCATGGACGAGCAATTGCTGAGAGATTTTGTTACTACCAGACCTGCCCTGCAAGAGCTCCTGAAGGAAGCACTAAACACAGAAAGGAAAAACTAGTACTAGCCACTGCAAAAAAGAACCAAATGGTAAAGACCAACGACACAATGAAGAAATTATGCCAATCAAATGGCTAAGACCAAAAATGCAATGAAGAAACTGAGTCAACTAACAGGCAAGAAAACCAGCCAGTAACAAAATGGCAGGACCAAATTCACAAATAACAATATTAACCCTAAATGTAAATGGGCTAAATGCCCCAATTAAAAGACACAGACTGGCAAATTGGATAAAAAGCTAAGAACCATTAGTTTGCTGTATTCAGGAAACCCATCTCATGTGCAAAGACACACATAGATTCAAAGGGATGGAAGAAGATTTACCAAGCAAATGAAGAGCAAAAAAAGCAGGGGTGGCAATCCTAGTCTCTGATAAAACGGACTTTAACAAAAATCAAAAGAGACAAAGAAGGGTGTTACATAATGGTAAAAGGATCAATATAACAAGAAGAGCTAACTATCCTAAATATATACACACCCAATACAGGAGCACCCAGATGCATAATGCAAGTCCTTAATGACCTACAAAGAGACTTAGACTCCCACACAATAATAGTAGGAGACTTTAACACTCCACTGTCAATATTAGACAGATCAACGAGACAGAAAATCAACAAGGAAATCCAGGACTTGAATGCAGATCTGGACCAAGCAAACTTAGTAGACATTTACAGAACTCTTAACCCCAAATCCACAGAATACACATGCTTCTCAGCATCACATTGCACTTACTCTAAAATCGACCACATAATTGGAAGTAAATCTTTCCTCAGCAAATACAAAAGAATGGAAATCATAACAAACAGTTTCTCAGACCACAGTGCAATCAAATTAGAACTCAGCATTAAGAAACTAACTCAAAACCACACAACTTCATGGAAATGAACAACTGCCTCCTGAATGTAGACTGGATAAATAATAAAATGAAGGCAGAAATAAAGATGTTCTTTGAATCCAACAAGAACGAAGACACAGCATACCAAAATCTCTGGGACACATTTAAAGCAGTGTCTAGAGAGAATAAATGCCCACTTGAGGAGCAAGAAAAGGTCTAAAATTGACACCCTATGATCAAAATTGAAAGAGTTAGAGGAGCAAGATCAAAAAAACTCAAAAGCTAGCAGAAGACAAGAAATAACTAAGATCAGAGCGGAACTGAAGGAGATAGAGACACAAAAAACCCTTCAAAAAATCAACAAATCCAGGAGCTGTTTTTTTGAAAAGATCAACAAAATATACCGCTAGCCAGAACTAATAAGAAAAAGAGGGAAGACTCAAATAGGTGCAATAAAAACAATAAAAGGGGGGCTGGGCGTGGTGGCTCACACCTGTAATCCCAGCACTTTGGGAGGCCGAAGCAGGTGGATCACAAGGTCAAGAGATCAAGACCATCTTGGTCAACATGGTGAAACCCTGTCTCTACTAAATTACAAAAAATCAGCTGGGCATGGTGGCGCATGCCTGTAATCCCAGCTACTCAGGAGGCTGAGGCAGGAGAATTGCCTGAACCCAGCAGGCGGAGGTTGCGGTGAGCCGAGATCACGCCATTGCACTCCACCCTGGGTAACAAGGGCAAAACTCCGTCTCAAAAAAAAAAAAAAAAAAAAAAAAAGCAATAAAAGGGACATCACCACTGATTCCACAGAAATACAAGCTACCATCAGAAATTACTACAAACAACTCTATGCACACAAACCAGTAAATCTGGAAGAAATGGATAAATTCCTAGACACTTGCACTCTCCCAAGACTAAACCAGGAAGAAGCTGAATCCCTGAATAGACCAATAACAAGGGCTGAAGTTGAGGCAGCAATTAATAGCCTATCAACTAAAAAACGCCCAGGTCCAGACGGGTTTACAGCCGATTTCTACCAGACGTACAAAGAGGAGCTGTTACCATTCCTTCTGAAACTATTCCAAACAATACAGAAAGAGGGAATCCTCCCCACCTCATTTTATGAGACCAACATCATCCTAATACCAAAACCAGGCAGAGACACAACTATAAAAGCAAACTTCAGGCCAATTTCCATGATGAACATCGACGCAAAAATCTTCAGGAAAATACTGGCAAACCGATTGCAACAGCACATCAAAAAGTTTATTCGTCATGACCAAGTAGGCTTCATCTCAGGGATGCAAGGCTGATTCAACATATGCAAGTGTATAAATGTAATCCATCACATAGAACCAAAGACAAAAACCACATGAATATCTCAATAGATGCAGAAAAGGTCTTCGACAAAATTCAGCAACAGTTTATCCTAAAAACGCTCAATAAACTAGGTATCAATGGTACATATCACAAAATAATAAAATAATAAAAGCTATTTATGACAAACACACAGCCAATATCATACTGAACAGGCAAAAACTGGAAGCATTCCCTTTGAAATCTGGCACAAGACAAGGATGCCCTCTTTCACCACTCCTATTCAATATAGTATTGGAAGTTATAGCCAGAGCAATCAGGCAAGCAAAAGAAATAAAGAGTATTCAATTAGGAAAAGAGAAAGCCAAATTGTCTTTATTTGCAGATGACATGATTGTATATTTAGAAGACCCCAGTGTCTCAGCCCCAAATTTCCTTACACTGATAAGCAACTTCAGCGAAGTCTCACGTTACAAAATCAATGTGCAGAAATCCCAAGCATTACTATACACCAATAACAGACAAACAGAGAGCCAAATCAAAAATGAACTCCCATTCACAATTGCTACAAAGAGAATAAAATAAAATACCTAGGAATACAACTAACAAAGGGTGTAAAGGACCTCTTCAAGGAGCGGGAAAAAGTTTTTGCAATCTACCCATCTGACAAAGGGCTAATATTCAGAATCTACAAAGAACTAAACAGATTTACAAGAAAAAAAAACAAACACACACATTCAAAAGTGGGTGAAAGATATGAACAGACACTTTACAAAAGAAGACAAGCCAACGAACATGAAAAAATGCTCATTATCAGTGATTATTAGAGAAATGCAAACCAAAACCATATTGAGATACCATCTCATGCCAGTTAGAAAGGCAATCATTAAAAAATCTGGAGACAACAGATGCTGGAGAGGATGTGGAGAAATAGGAACACTTTTACACTGATGGTGGGAGTGCAAATTAGTTCAACCATTGTGGAAGACAGTGTGGTAATTCCTCAAGGACCTAGAAATAGAAATACCGTTTGTCCCAGCAATCCCATTACTGGGTATATACCTGAATACTTATAAATTGTGCTATAATAAAGACACTTGCGCACATATGTTCATTGTGGTACTGTTTACAATAGCAAAGACCTGGAACGAGCCCAAGTGTCCACCATTGATAGACTGGATAAAGAAAATGTGGCACATATACACCATGGAATACTACGCAGCCATAAAAAATGATGAGTTCATGTCCCTTATAGGGACATGGATGAATCTGGAAACCATCATTCTCAGCAAACTGACACAAGAATAGAAAACCGAACACCATATGTTATCACTCATGGGCAGGTGTTGAACAACGAGAACACATGGACACAGGGAGGGGAACATCACACACTGCAGTCAGTGGGTGAGGGGGGCAGTTAGGGGAAGGACAGTGGGGTAGGGGATGGTGAGGAGGGATAATGTGGGGAGAAATACCAGATATAGGTGATGGGAAGATGAAGGCAGCAAACTACCTTGCCATGTATGTACCTATGCAACAATCCTGCATGATCTGCACATGTACCCTAGAACCTAAAGTACAATTTAAAAAGGGGGGGAAAGATGTGATTCATCATAACCAGGATAGACAAAATGCTCCAGAGAATTTAAAATTTTCAGCAAACTGACACAGGAACAGAAACCCAAACACAGCATGTTCTCACTCATAAGTGGGAGTTGAACAATGAGAACACATGGGCACAGGGAGGGAACATCACACACCAGAGCCTGTCAGGGGTTGGGGGAATGGGGAGGGAGAGCATTAGGACAAACATGTAATGCATGCAAGGCTTAAAACCTAGATGACAGGTTAATAGGTGCAGCAAACCACCATGGTATATGTATACCTATGTAACAAACCTACACATTCTGTATATGTATCCCAGAACTTAAAATAAAAACAAAACAAACAGACAAACAAACAAAAAAAAACTTAACACGTACACAGTTTATCTGCCCTTCCTTGAGCATGTGAGTACAATATAGTAAGCATCAGCAGTCTAGACTACCGAGCTAACTGGATTCAATTATGTATATCTAATGCAGAGCTATCTGGATATACATTAATATGTCCTTCAATGATTCAACAAATACATGCTGTTTACTATGTACCTGGCACAGAACCAGACAATAGAGATTCACAAAGAAAATTCACATAATTCTTGCTCTCAAGGAGATTATAGTCTGGTGGGGAAAACACCAATAATATAAATTGGGAAAAGTACTATGAATAAATGTAAAAGATTGTTAAGGGAGTGCCAATCAAACAGTGGATCAAAGTAGACTTCTGTAAACAAGTGCCACTTAAGCTAAGCCTTGAAATATAAATTAAAATAGACACTTAGCCAGGTAAATAGCTAGGGAGAACATCCCATACAGAAGTCAAGGCTTGTGAGTATGATGGCTACAGTGTAGGAAAAGATCTTGATACCTTTTAGGAGTCTAGTAATAGAACAATTAATTACATGAAATGATATGGCTAAGATGAGCAAAGTCCAGATCATGCTTAGATTTGTTGGCCATATTTAAGGATTTGTGATTATATTTAAATGCAATGGGAAATTATTGCGAACATTTAAATGTGAGTGACACATGATAAAATATGTAATTTTTAGAAGATCTTTCTGGGTACTGTGAAGCAAATAAATTGAAGAGGACATAAGTGAGAGCAGAGATCAATTACGAGCTACTTGGAGGAAGGAGAAAAAAGTGAATGGATTTGAGCTATGTTGATATCATTTATTGGTAAAATAGATGGTGGTATTTCAAAGATGAGGTTCTGTGTTTTAGTTGGGGTGCCATTTGTGAGGTGGGAAATATGAAAGACTCTCTGTGGAAACATGATTAGAAATTCACTTTTGGACGTGTAAGGAACCTCAGATGCATCTGAAAAGGTAATGTTAAGGAAGCAGAACTGGAGAGGATCTGTCTAAAAACCCTGCCAAATTAATATACCGATTTTTCACTACATTTTGTAAAATAATTGGGTTTGGGAAAATATTTTTAAATTGTCTTTTTACTTTTTATTAATCTTTAATATAAAAAATGAATATGGCTGCTTCAGCTCTTTTAAAGAGTTAATGCATTTAATAAATCCATTCCATAGATTTTATAGATTATTAATGCCCAGACTGTTTTCAGTTTGTGGATTGTGTTTGTTTTTGCATAGAACAGAGGGTAAACAGATTTATTCCTTTCTATGTTATAGATAAAATATTAAGAGATTCTTCAAAACAGTGATTTGTGACAAATTCAATTTATAGTTTTTCAATTTCATACTCTGTAGTGATTCCATCTATTGTAAAAATTACTAATTTGAGATAACTTTTGATGTATGTGATTGTGTCTTTATAGCAGAGCTAATCTTCTCAATACTCAAATAGAATCGATCATCTAATTGGTGATTTATAGCCATATGTTTCAGTAATGGATATTTGGGTAATATTCATTCTAACTTAGAATGCCTTTTCTTGAAATAGGGAAAAACTTTTCTAATGTACTGGTTATAGATTTGGTCATTGCAAGCAGCTGGGGTGTCTGCATGTGGGCAGTCAATTGAGGAGAAGAATAGCTAATTATATATAGAAAGAAATTATTAGGCAAATCCATTTAGGATTGCCAAGCAACCAAAAAATCAAGTAAAGGAAGAAAATCTGAAGTGAGTAAGGTTTCCAGGAAATAGATTTACTATGAAAGCCTTGCTAGTATCTTTCCCAGAACACATTAAATCATAACGTCCAAGAATTTATTAATATATAATTTAAAAAGTACAGAATTGTTTGTTTCTGTGACCTGCGCCAAAGAAGCCTAAAGCTACAGAAGAAATTAGATGGCTTATTTTAAGATACTCTTATTGCTTAAGAATCATACAGCTGGTTTAAGGCTAACTTCTAAAACCAAAAATGTTAAAACCACAGTTTTATTAATTTATATCCAAAGATTGTCTTGCTTGTGGCTTTATTTTAACCACCTTACTCATTAATAAAAAACTGAAAGAGTGACTAAGCTTACATAGTGACAAATTTTAGCAATTCTTCTCCATTATTTTTTAAAATTTTTTAAACTGTTTTGATTTCTCCATAAATATACTTTTTGCTATTACAGAGCTCTGAATCAGTGTAAACTGAGAATGTAGTGAAGATTGCAAATTTATGTTTTGTACAGGAAAAATAGTAACTATGAAATGCACAAACCGTACAAGTCACTATACCAATGAACATTTATAATGCTCGTAATTCAGTCATTAAAGAATATACATATGTAATGAAGAAGTTCCTGAATATCTTTAAGCAGCTGTGAGCCTAGAACAAATATATGAACCTCTTTATGACTCGTTTTCCTCATCAGCAAAATGATTATAATCTAAATACGTAATTCATAGAATTATTTTCAGGATAAGAATTGTAAATTCTTAATAAATAATTATAATATTTTTATTTTATCATACTTGGCAGAAAGGTAAATAAAGAAAAGGAGCAAAGAACTCATTAATACTAAGGTACTAAAGGATTAGATTGTACTTAATATAATATTTAATATAAAATATTATAACAGGTCCTTTTTTTTTCTTCAACTTTTATTTTAAGTTCAGGGGAACATGTTCAGGATGTGAAGGTTTGTTACATAGATAAACGTGTGCCATGTGGTTTGCTATACAGCTCATCCCATCACCTAGATATTAAGCCCAGCATCCAATAGCTTTTCTTTCTGATGTCTGATGCTCTTCCTTCCTCATACTCCCCCTCCAACAGGCCCCAGTGTATATTGTTTTCCCCCATTGTCCATGTATTCTCATTGTTCAGCTCCCATTTATAAGTAAGAACATGCTGTATTTGGTTTTCTGTTCCTGTATTAGTTTGCTGAGGATAATGGCTTCCAGTTCCATCCATGTCCCTGCAAAGGACATGATCTCATTCTTTTTATGGCTGCATAGTATTCCATGGTATATATATACAGTATCACATTTTCTGTATCCAGTCCACCATTGATGGGCATTTAGGTTCATTCCCTGTCTTTGCCATTGTGAATAGTGCTGAAATGAACGTATGCCTGCATGTATCCTTATAATAGAATTATTTATACTTTTTTAGGTATATACCCCGTAAAGGGATTGCTGAGTCAAATGTTACTTCTGCCTTTAGGTCTTTGAGGACTGTCTTCCACAATGGTTAAACTAATTTATGCTCCCACCCACAGTATAAAAGCATTCCATTTCTACACCATCTTCCACAATGATTGAACTAATTGACACTCCCACCAACAGTGTAAAAGCATTCAGTTTTCTCCATAACCTCTCCAGCATCTGTTCTTTTTTTTTTTTCTTTTTTTGACTTTTTAATAATAGCCATTCTGACTGGTATAGATGGTATCTCATTGTGGTTTTATTTTGCATTTCTCTAATGATCAGTGATGCTGAGCTTTTTTACGTATGTTTGTTGGCCGCATGTATGTCTTGAGAAGGGTCTGTTCATGTCCTTTGCCCACTTTTTAATGGGATTGTTTTTTTTTCTTGTAAATTTGTTTAAGTTCTTTGTAGATTCTGACCTTTGTCAGATGGATAGATTGCAAAAATTTTGGGGAGGTCCCTTTAAAGCACTAGAATATTTGTTGAATTAATGAATTGACTGTTTATTGAAAGTTTTTAATATTTAGCAATTTCAAGTAGAACCAATATGTATTTAGCTTATGTATGCATGTATACATGCATATATAAAAATATATTGCTGTTGTGTGTATGGGCACTTATATGTTATGCACAGATATATTTTTTTCTTTAGCGCTATATAAATTTGTTTCTAGCAGGTCTGAGTTATGATGTGTCATATAACTCTATGCTTTCTGAAAATGTACATATATCTTTAGGTTTTTTTCTTTGGTTTTCCTGCTTTGGGCCCCGGTGTCAGTATATGCCATGTGCAGAAGTATCTCAAAGCATATTGAAAGCTAACCTTGTGATGCCTCCTTAGCTCCATTTTCCACCGTTTGCCCCTTACCTGTGTGACCTACTCCAGCTTTTGACCTCTCCATTTATACAAATAATTGTCTTAGTCACCCACAGTAAAGGCCCTGGGTGTTCTTTTTTCCCTTTTGGTCCTCTCTCCTTTGGTGCCTTACTAAATCAGGCATCATACCTTTTGAAAGCCACTTACAACACAATTAATTCTCTCTTTAAAATCTCCAATGCCATTATTATGGTGTTCCTGTCTTCTTGATATCTTATCTGGTCTACTGTAATAAACTCCATTGCTAATCTCTCCTTTCCATACCAACACATATCTTCTATACCAGTCTTCTAAAAATCCAGAACTGTTCATGATTCTCCCCTGGCAAAAAATAGTCCCCAATGGGTTTTTCACTGCTAGTAAGTAGCATTTTATGCACTCTATGTTCTCTTTCTCCTCCAGCCACAAAGTTTGATTTCAGCCTTCTCTTCTTTATTGTTTTATTCACATGTCTCCTGATGCAAGTGAGCTGACCTGTGTACCATATCTTAAACATAGGCCATAGTTTCTTGCCTCTAAGGCTTTGTTCATTCCATTCTCACCTTTGAATGTCTTCCTTTACTGTTGTGACCACTATCTGCTGACATCATACCCATCCCCCAAGAGCCAGCTCAGTGTTACCTTCTCCACCAAGCTATCACCAATGGATCCAATCAGAAGCAATCTTTCATTTCTAAGAATTTCCGAAGTGCTTTATTTCTTCTTTTTCTGTTCATTGTTTTATTATCAGAGCAAGAACAGATATCAACAACCCAAACTGAAAAGAACAGATATCAACAACCCAAATGAAGGAGATAAACAAACTGCTAATTTTAACACCTAAGTCATTAATGTAATGATGTCTACCCAGGCCAATGCTAAATTTGAAGCATTAAGTGACACTTAAAAGGAAAGTACAAGCTCCAGTCTGTAACCCAATTCTGGGTAGTAAATGGGAGGAACTGGGTCAGAGATGAGTGGGGAGCCCAAGGTAGATCATAACCATCAAAGCAGTGTGGCAAGAGGAAAAGGAATGACTGAGATGGAAGCTGACAATTTTTCAACTGAGGCAAGTCCTTACAAGTGAAGCCCGTGTTTTGGCGCCTTACCTTTTTTCACTCCTTACAGAAATTATCTCTACAAGAAATTGGAGGCATCTGACACATTGCTTACCAGCCTACTGATTATTGATTTTTTAAATTTTATTTTATAGCTTACATGACAGATTTTGTGTTCAACTTGTCTAAGTATCAACTTCACTTGCATCTGATATTATAAATGAAGAATTTATCAAATATCTAACTGAAGTGAATTTTACCAGCTTTTCTATTTCTCATATTCACTTACTTTATCAGATCTGTTCTTGCTCCTCCATCTGCCCGTTTTTTTCTCTTTCTGATGCCAACATGTCCAAAGTGGACAATCCAATCTTGATGTGAGGAAGTTATCTGAAAATTTCCAGAAATTAGTCATTTGACTAATTGATAGGACGACAGCTGTCTGTATTGAGCATGTAAGTGCTCAGTGAACACTGAATGAATTAAGATTTTAATTGAAAATTAAATGTACTATTCTTAACAGTACAGAGACTGCCTGCACTGAAATTCTTCTTTTTTCCCCACCCTGTCCATGGATGACTCTGTCAATAGTATGGGTTTTTTTTTTTTATTTAACAAGTTGGATTTTCTATCATGTAACCATAATAACTTGGGCATGTTTAGGTTAGCAAAGTTTTTAGTTGTCTGAAATTCAGCTGTCATGACCAAGCATTTTACCAGAACACTAGTGGAAACGAAAAACAAAGTTTGTACAACTGATTTGATTACTGGCACCTAACCATTTACTGTATCAAGGGACATCATGAATTTCCCTTATTTCTTGCCATGGAGTAAAGTATTATGTTTATTCATTTTCTAATGCATGTGCAAAAATGTTTCTGAATGCAGGAAACAGTTTATTTTTTATTCAGGTTCATGTCCTGTGCTTAAGTGTCTGGTGGTAGGTAAACCTGTTTTGGGTGAAGGGCCTTTTGCTAAACAGTAGTTTGCTCAATAAGCACAAATAACAAATTTAACTATTTGGCATGAGGTCTCAAAACACTGCATTTTCCTTTTAGGATTATTTTTTCCAATCCCTTTGAATTACTACAATTGTTCTCTTGGGTACAAAAGGAGATTTGCTTGAGTACATATATAGTGCAACCTTCTATTAGAATATAATATATAGAATAAGAAAGAAAATGCTGAGCTATTTGTGTTAAGCCAGGGAAACAGTCTTCATGGAAATAAATTATAGCTAAGTTACCACTCTCCTGTCCATGAAGAACAAATCTGACATAATTATTATTATTATTAAATGAAGGACACCACATTTGATAAAATTCACCTTTTTCCCAGGTACTTTTCTGTAGAATTTCTTATGCATGCACAATGTTAATTTCTGATTATTTCTGAATATAAGACATACGCTTGTGAATTGGGAGGCTCTTTCTCTAAGCTAATATTTGGTCAGTATTCGTAATGATGTCTGTAAACAAGCTCTCACCTGAGATTGTGTAGCAAATTATTTATCATGAAAGAATAAACTATAAATATTGCCACTGTAATTCCCACAGTTCTGTATAATGCACCATTATGAGAGAGTTAATCACTTGATTACATTTGCTAAATCTTTTTTGGAAATTAATGAGTGATGCCACTCCTGTTATGTGCCCTTTGGGGATAACATGGCCACTGTTTCTTTTAGCAGTTTTCTTATTTACTATTTAAAGCTAATCTATAATTTTTTTCCAGAGAATATATGATCAATGGCTCCTTGAACCAATCTTTGAAGTCCAAATTATTTTTACAATAAAATTTTCAGATTTAAATAATTGCAATGTACTAGATGTAGTTTTGTTTCTTCCACATTTAAAGTTTTGTTATTCATACAACAAACCCTATGAAGGTAAATATTTACCTTGAGTTGTAATTTACATGGAATTGTTGTTAGACTTTAAAAAAATGTTGCTGTGGTAAATATAACGATAAATCTTTTAAATTTATGGACATCAGCAAATCATTTTGGTGAAAAGACCAGGATTCGGAGCTGGGACCTAAGTTGAAATCCCTGCTTAACTTAACTCTTAAATAAACATTAGAAATATTGGGTATGTATCAGTGCCTAATTACATTTTAAGTGCTCTTCTTTTTGTTTACTTTATTAAAAGGAAATATGTGCAGAAAATAATCATCTATTCACTCAATAAATATTTTATTTCCAAAACATATTAGGTCAGGTAGTTATAAATGCTAAATTAAAGGAATGAGAATAAATAAAGAAGTTTTGGGTTTTTTCCCAAGGATCTTCTTAGAACACTGGCATTCACCTAGACTAATATAATGCAGTCCTCCTCTAACTGACTCTGACTTCATGCTAAATTCATCATGATCCCTAACTAAATCCATTTTGGTTCCTCAACTCATGGACCAATGTCCATTAAATTTTTGTCCTTCAACGGAGCATTGAGATCCAATAACATTAAAATTTGTAGTACATTTTATTCATGACTCCTAATGCCATTGAGCTGTCAGTCAAAAGCCTGTACTACATAGACTTTGTCTCTGAACATAATTCAATTGTAGATAGATACTTTGGGTACTTTATCCCATACAGAAAACTTAATAGAAGAGATAAAATGATATCTATTTTAATATCCTTTAAAAAAGCCAACTTAAGCATTTTTAAACATGGGCAATTCTATGGATTATCTAGTTATGAGATCCCACTGAGTTCACTGAAAATTGTAAAATTGTAAAATAAAGATCGATATTAGGCAAGATGGAGAATTATTAGTCAAGGCTGAAAAAAGAGTAGTTAAGAAAAAGGAAGAAAAAATAACACAGTAAACAAACTAGGCACATTTCTGGAAGAGTCAGTGCCTTATTGTGGTGAATGAAGATATACACATATGATTTGTTGAGTACAAGCCATTAGTCACCTGAAGCAACAGTTCAATAGTTGCTTCCCAGGGACCTAAAAATAGTCATTGAGATTTCAGTAGTAGTAGAGTCAAAATGAAAATTTTATTATTCATAATACCATTTATTTGAATCAACTGAATGTGATAGCAATTTTTAAAATTATAATAATTTTAATGTGCAAGAATTCCAATATGTCAAATATTCTGATCTGTTGTAATACACAAATTCACTTATATATTTCACTCATTATATTTAATAGCAAAAAGCACAATTTCTTTTGCACCAACCTAATATTTAACAAAGCATTAATTGACCACCCTCTGAGGACAAGACTAAAAATTGGGTATAGAAACATGATATGCCCTCGGTGGAAATAGTGGTCACAGTATAGTGTGCAAAATGTGACAATACTATAAATATAAGCCCAGGCTTCTACAAGGAAACCTTGATCAAAGCTTCAATTTCTGCTTTAATACTCTGGAGAGAAAGTTTTTAATACTAGTGGTAGCTGTACACTTGGGAGACTGCTCCAATCATTGTTTTTTAGGCTTTTTTTTCCTATAATTGAGCTGAAAGTTAGAATTCCTCTAAAACTGTCCATTAATCTTGTTTCTGCTCTCTATGGCTACAGTGGACAACGCTTCCCAAGACAGCCCTTCAGACATTTGTAAGCCATTGTCAAGTCTTCTGTCAGGACTCTCTCTTCTTGACTAAGACCCCTAGTTCATTAACCATTCTTGATTCATCATCGTTTTTAATCTCTTTATTTTGCCGTAAATAAATTTTCTCTACAAATTTCTATAAATTTTGGCAGTATCCCACCTAAGTAACAATACACAGAATTGGATATACAGATCCCTTTGTGTGCTTGTAAGCACAGATCATAGTGAGTGAATTTTCTGCACGTGAGCTCCATACTCTACTTCTGTTAATGTAATATAAAATTATGTTAGCTTTGCTTTTTAAGAATCTTTTTGTTGGTTGATGTCAAGATTACAGACAGTTGAATATTTTGTATGAACTATTGACTATCAGATCTATTACATTTTATTTCAGAATAATTGCTTTTCTAATTATAGACTTATACATTTGTTTTATCTCTATTGAATATAATATTGTTGGACTGCACCTAGCATCTGGACCTATGATATTAATCTCAATAGTCACTCAGCCGTTCCTTATATTAGCCACCCTTTCTTCGTCTGTCAATTTTAGGTGACCTGAAGATAAACAATTGGATTTTCAGAAACAAGATGGAGTTTGGCAGATGCATATGTTGCCCAGCACACGTTGATATAAAAGTGAATTCCACAGGTGTATGGAAAGGATGGTTATAAAAATAATGGAAAGATAAAAATAATGTCTTTAGGGAAAGTTCTTCATGAAACGCAGTGTGCATACTGTTAAAGAACCGTTTTGCAGATTATGAGAACAGCTTATTTTCTGCTTCAGTAACTCACAAAATGAATAAAACTTAGGAAAAATTAGCAACCAAAACCATTAGAAAATTTTGCCTACAGTGATAAAAGAAGTAGTGAAGTACAACTTGATGTCATACACTTAAAAACCTGTAACTAAAAGAAGGAAACTGTGGCTGAGAGGCTTACAGAGGCTCAGATGCTACCTGACTCCCATTCCCCTCCTGAAACTGTACTGGTGATTAGCAAAGTCGTGAGACTTCTCACTGATACCATTAAATCCAGAGAAGAGCACACTGAGCTAGTAGGCTTACCTTTTTCAAAGGGTAGTTGCAACTTGTGATTGAAAGAGTCTAAAGTAGGGAAAGTGAGTAGTTATGCTGATATTCTCTGGTGGAAATAAAGGTTCTCTAGCCATACCCTGAATTAGATAAATTATTCCAATTAGATGCAACTTGGTATAGAACATTTAACAAAATCTCAAAAGCTAACAGAATTTGAGTCTTATAAAAAAAATTACACACTTACCTGTAGCCTCTACTGACATCTCTTCCAACTCCCTTGCCAGATCTACTGAGATCTCTTCCAACTCCCTCTCAGGCACAGAACATGATCAGAACACAAAATAGCCAGACCTCCACTCCCACTGTAACTTGGGTGGAAAAACAAAATGATTCTAGGCACAAAGGACAAAGCCAGTCACATGCATTACATCAGAGCAAACAGAATTTCCACTTGAGCTGCCCAATCATGAGCAATATGAAGAAATTTAGTAACTCTGTAACAATACCACAATCAAAACCAGAAAGAAGCATGTTATTGTAATCTTATCTATTAAACATCTGCTGTGTTTTAGGCAGTGTTCTAAGTGGTTTATGTATATATGTTTTAGTTCTTTTAAGAAACCCTATAGGACTGGATAAAGACAATGTGGCACATATATACCATGGAATACCATGCAGCCATAAAAAAGGATAAGTTCATGTCCTTTGCAGGGACATGGATGAAGCTGGAAACCATTATTCTCAGCAAACTAACACAAGAACAGAAAACCAAACACTGCATGTTCTCACTCATAAGTGGGAGTTGAACATTGAGAACATGGACACAGGGAGAGGAACATCACACACAGAAGACTGTCGGGGGATAGCAGGCGAGGGGAGGGATAGCATTAGGAGCAATACCTAATGTAGATGATGGGGTGACGGATGCAGCCAATCACCATGGCACGTGTATACCTATGTGGCAAAACTGCATGTACTGCTCATGTACCCCAGAACTTAAAGTTCAATGGAAAACAAATTAAAAAAATAAAACCCTATCAGTACTGTTATTGTATGTGCAGATATGGAGGTTTAGTAACTTTCCTAAAATCATACAAATGATGGCAGAGCCAGGACACAAATCACTGGTGTCTGGCTCCAGAGCTCATGCTATTAACCCTGTGTGATCTTGGTCTTCATCACCTGTTGGGGGGAAAAAAAGGAAGAAGAAAGGAAGGGAGATGGAAGATACGGAGGGAGCAAAGTGAAGGAAGAAGGCAAAGAGTTTATCCTATAATTCAAGGGAAAGAAGAGAGTTCCTCATGATTTATGCTGTAGGACAACTTAAAATAAATTCAATTAAAAAGTGCTAAAAGACAAAAATAATAAAGATAGAAAAGAGATGAAAAGAAAGATTGAAGAGCCTAAGAACCCAATAAAGGGCCTAAATAATACCATTACAAAACTTATGAATATGTTATAAATAGAAAGAAAAAGTAGATGTCACATGAAAGTAGTAAAGAAAAAAAAAAGCAAAGATGGAGATAATTATGATGAGCACAGACTTTACAAAAATTAAAAAAAGAAGAGAGAAAAATTTTAAAGCTATACCAAACAAGAGTTATAGAGCTTTGAGAAAAAGAGCTAGTGGCCTGAGGAGTCTTGACAGTTAAATATTCAAAAAAATACATCACTGGGGCCTACTTGAGGGTAGAAGGCAAGGGAGGGAGAGAGTCAGAGAAGATAATGATTAAGTACTAGGCTTAGTACCTGGGTGACGAAATAATCTGTACAACAAACCCCTGTGACCCGAGTTTGCCTGTATAACAAACCTGCACACGTACCTCAAACCTAAATTAAAGTTTGGAACATCACACACTGGGGTCAGTTGGCGGAGGGACTAGGGAAGGGACAGAGAGGGATGGGGATGGTGGGGAGGGATAACATGGGGAGAAATGCCAGATATAGATGATGGGAGGATGAAGGCAGCAAACCACCTTGCCATGTATGTACCTATATAACAACCCTGCATGATCTGCACATGTACCCCAGAACCTAAAGTACAATTTTAAAAAAAGCAAAAAGACATATCACTCTTTCCTAAAATATGTCTTTCATCAAAACTGTGATTTATATTGTTTTAAATGTAAATCTGATTATGAATTAAAAAGAAAAAATATATTTATGATGATAAACCAAAGGAAATAATCAAAAATTATTTTAAATAATAAAGGAATTTAGTAAGATGGCCAAGTTTAAAATCAGTATATAGAAATCAATAGCATATAAATATATGTCCATATATAAACAGTAATCAACTAAAAAATATAATGGCAGAAAATACATCATTTACAATAGCAAAAAAATCTTAAGAATAAACTTTTAAAAGTCCAACAGGCAGTAGCTATTTTTCCTGATGCTCTCCCTCACTTCACCTCACTCCCCAGAGGCCCCAGTGTGTGCTGTTTTCCCCTCTGTGTGCATGTGTTCTCACTGTTCAGCTCTCATAAGTGAGAATATGTGGTCTTTAGTTTTCTGATCCTACATTAATTTGCTGAGAATAATGGCTTCCAACTCTATTCATGTCCCTCTAAAGAACATGATCTCATTCTTTTTTATGGTTGCATAGTATTCCATGGCACACATTTACCTACATAACAAACCTGCACATCCTGTACATGTATCCTGGAACTTAAAAAGAAAAGAATAAACTTCTTGATAAACATTTAAATTTATATGACGATAACTTTCAAATGCTACCAAGAGAAATATAATAAGAGGATGCTGATATGCCATAGGAAAAGAAAAAGTAACATTAAAAAATTTCAATTTTTACTTTTATACTTAAAATTTTAAATAAAAATATCAATTAAAAATTTTATGCAAGAAAATCTGATTCTTAAATTTATATGAAAAAAATACGAAGAAGAGCAAGGAAAATTTACAGAAAGAACAATAATGAGAGAGATCCAGGCTTACCATTTATTAGTACCTCATTACAAAGTTATAATAATTAAAATAAAAATCAAGATATTTCAAAGTTAAAGACTATAAATTCTGAAAATAGACAAGACACATAAACGAATTTAGTATATAATAAAGGTGGCAATATGAATAAGTGGGAAAAATGGATAGTTCAATAAGTTATATTGGGAAAACTGGACATCTATCTTTAAAAATCAGTTGTGTCCCTTTTTCGCAACCTACATATTAGTCTGTTTTGTGCTGCTGATAAAGAGATGCCTGAGACTGGGAAATTTATAAAAGAAATTGTTTATTAGACTTACAGCTTGACGTGGCTGGGGAGGGCTCACAATCATGGTGGAAGGTGAAAGGCATGTCTCACATGGCGGCAGACAAAAAAGGAGAACATGTACAGGGAAACCCCTATTTTTAAAACTATCAGATCTCATGAGACTCATTCACTATCACAAGAACAGGCAGGAAAGACTCATCCCCATAATTCAATCACTTCCCACCAGATTCCTCCCATAACGCGTGGGAATTGTGAGAATTCAAGATGAAATTTGGGTGGTGACACAGGCAAACCATATCAACATCCAAAAAGCTTTTCTATATTTAAATACAAATGTTTATTTATAAATTAAAGCATACAATGATAAAGGAAATTGAGTAAATTGACCTATATTGAAATTAGGAACTTCTATTCATTAAATGATATAATTAACATAGTAACAAACAGGAAAACGTAGAGTGAAGAAGATATTCCTAGCTAACCTATCATACATTTGTATAATCAGACTTATTCATAATAAAATAATTACAAATTAAAGTACAAGGTGCCATATTTTTATCTATTAAATTGCCCACATTCAAAAATTGTGGCAATGCACTGTGTTAGGAGGTGTGGTAAAATAAGCTCTTTCTGAGAGCTGAAAGAGGCTGGTGGAGTATAAATAGTTCTATCTTCTTGGAGAACAGTACCAAAATATCTTTAACTTTATAATTGCTTAACCCCTTTGGCATAGTGATTCCATTTCTAGCAATTTATCCTATAAATATACCTGCCTCTGAGTGAAATGGCAATGTAATTGCAACAATGTTTTCAGTGGCAAAAATGAACCAAAAAATCTAAATGACAAAAGAAGAATAGCTGTAATAATTTTATTGCACCCATATAGTATACTGTAATACCAAACCAATGTACTAAGTGAATGAATGCACTTGAGGTACTGAATGAATAAAATGAACGTAGTGAAATGGAACAATATCCCCTGTATATTGTGAAATTACCTAAATATTGTAGGCACTATGCATAATGTTACAGTATATCATTTGTCTTTAAAAAATAAATCAATAAATAATATGCTTATTTACATGTTTTGGCTGTGTTCCGACCCAAATCTTATCTTGTAGTTCCCATAATGCCTACATGTCAGGGGAGGAACCAGGTGGGAGGTAATTGAATAATGGGAGAAGTTACCTCCATGCTGTTCTCATGGTATTGAGTGAGTTACACAAGATCTAATGGTTTTATAAGGTGCTTTTCCCCTTTGGATCATCACTTCTCATTCCTAGCATCATCTGAAGAAGGATATGTTTTCTTCCTCTTCTGCCATGATTTTAAGTTTCCTGAGGCCTCCCCAACCATGCTGAACTGTGAGTCAATTAAACTTCTTCCCTTTATAAATTCCCCAGTCTTGGGTATGTCTTTATTAGTAGTGTAAGAACAGACTAATACACTTACATATTCATAGAATACGGATAATATCTGGAATATCGAGAAAAGTAACTGACAACAGTAGTTGCCCCAGAGAGGGGAACTAAGTGGGAAGAAAATTTAGTTCTTCTACATATTCTTTATACCTTTTAAATTTTTCTACCATGTACATATATTACATTATTTTTAATAAGCAAATAATACTATTAAATCACAAAGTTTTAGTAGCCATTCTGACTGGTGTTAAATGGTATCTAATTGTGGTTTTGATTTGAATTTCTCTAACGATCAGTGATGTTGAACTTTTTTTTATGTGATTGTTGGCTATATGTATAATATTGAGGAGAGTCTGTTTATGTCCTTTGCCCACATTTTAATGGATTTTTTCTTGTAAATTTATTAACTTCCTTATAAATTTTGGATATCAGGCCTTTGTCAGATGCATATTTTGCAAAAATTTTCTCCCATTCTGTAGATTGTGTGTTTACTCTGTTGATAGTTTATTTTGCTGTGCAGAAGCCATAGAGGGGAACAACCACACTGGGCCTGTTGGAAAGTGGAGCCAGGGAGGAGGGAGAGGCTCAGGAAAAATAAGTAATGGGTACTATGCTTAATACCTGGGTGACAAAATAATCTGTACAACAAACCCCTATGACACAAGTTTACATAAAACAAACTGCACTTGTACTCCTCAACTTAAAAGTCAAACAAAAGAAAAAAAAAGAGAACACAAAGTTTAAAAATGGAAAGATGAGTAAAGATATACAAAGAGAAATAGGCTCAGCTAGGAAAAGTGATGATTTTTTGACCATACAAATAAAAATACTATTACCATGAAATTATAGCTAGTTAATAGAAATATTAACATCAATATTTATGAAACTAAAAATATTAAAAATTCATGGAGAAATGGAAAAAAATACCACTTATACATTTTGAAAGAGAATGAGTGGATTCATTTCAAATAATTCAACAAACATATAGTTTAATATCTACCACCATAGGCCAGGAAATGTTCTAAAGACTGGAAATACATAAATGATTAAGACTTTACTCTCTCCTTCAGTGTCCGTGATATAATTATTAGAGCCTTTTTAAAGAATATCCTTTAATCAGAACTGTCTTGAAATAGAGTTTTTTTACATTTAAGTCGATATGTTATATAAATAGTCTGAAGAGATTCACATTAATCAAAGTGGATCAAAACTATTGTTTTTCCTGTATATCAAACCTAGTCTCTTATAACTTTTTTTATGAATCTTGTCTTTAGAAATTTCAACTAGTTTTCTTCTTTGATGCTCTATTCTTTCCCAGGTGTTCATGCCTTCATTTTCTGATGATTGAAGCTGTACGTGGAGAAAAACTTTTAAAAACAGAGATATTAGAATAAAAGGTGCATAGTTTTCAGAAGTATCTTTTTCTGTGCTTAAATTCAGACTAGAACTGATACTTTTAATAGGAAGTTAACCCTTTCAGACTCCACATTTGCACTAATAAAAGATAATCTTTTAGATCACTTATCTATTACATAGATTTCCTCACTGCTCTACATAGCAAAGCAGTGTATTCTCTTGCTTATCTGTCACACACGTTTCTACCCTAAATTGTTACTGGCAATAAGCATTTCAGATGGCCCCAGCAAGACTGAAAATGATCTTTTTTCTTGGTGGCTCCATTAGATCAGACTTCAGAAGCATTATACTTCACATGAGTCCTTGGAAGCCAAATATAAAAGTTGAATGTTTGGCAACACACCAACCTAGATGATGAAACTGGATTGCTCTCTTCTAAATATTTACTTCAGCAATTTGAAATTAGTCTGTATTCATTGACAGAAGGCGCTGTGACCTACTCAATGAGGAATCATGCCTAGTTACTGCTCCTATTAGCTTAGTTGGTACGGTTTCTCATTATTGTAATTCACAAGTTTTAAAACTTTTAGCTGGAACTTTTTTTTACAACTTTTTCTTCAGCAAACTCTTGCAATTTAAGTAACCTTAAAGGATAAAAATTATCTGGGCTTTTATCGGTGCAATTCCTCACTAAGAAAACATAATTGTGAGAAATGGTATCATGGAAAATGTCATCGCTGATTGTGAAAAGCTTGCTGCCATTTGTATTCATGCTGCCTTTGAGTTAAAAATGTTAGTAATGTGATTAAGATGGGACATCTGTTAGAGTGAAACATTTGATTCATTAGTCAGTTTAAAATAAAAGAACATTTTGGAGCTTCTGGCTTATTTGTTTTTCCTTGTTTCTCAAGTCCTGGCAAAAACATTTCATTTTCATGAAGGATATCAGCTATTCTGGGAAGAAGCTAGTTTGGTTTTCCAATAATGTGTTCCCAAGATTTATCTGTGATGATATACAGCTAGATAAGTTTAGAGAAGGAAATTACAGAGGCTCTCAAACACTTTTTTTTCTTTAACCTCTAAAGCCTAGAGTTCCCTAAGATTCAGGGTTGGTGCTTCCTTATTCTCTCTCAACCTCTTCTTCTAGGTAGTCTCATCAGGACCTGTGCTTCAGGTTTCATAAGTTCCATCTCAATGCCTATGATTTACCTCTATGCTTATGTTTAACATTAGCTTTGATGTAATAAATATCTATAGACATTTCAAGATTAACATATACAAAATATAACTCTTAATTTTATTTTCCAAAACCAGCTTTTTCTGGAGTTTTCCCTAGCTCATCAAATGATATCTAGTTGCTTAGGCCAAAAATGGAAGAATCATCCCTGATTTCTCCTCCCTGTGACTCACGCTCACATCCAGTTCATTTGTAAATCCTGTTAGTCTGTCCTCACCAACTCTGCTCCTGCTGATGTGACCCAACCCATATCATTTCTTGTTCAGATTACTGCAGTAGTATTCAAACTGCTCCCTTTTCCCACTTTGCACCCTCTACTGTCTATTCACACAACAACTAGAGTCATTTTTTTTTTTTTTTTTGAGACAGGGTTTTGCTCTGTTGCCAGGATGGAGTGCAGTGGTGCTATCTCATCTCACTGCAACTTCTGCCTGCGGGGTTCAAGCAATTCTCCTGCCTCAGCCTCCCGAATAACTGGGACTATAGGTGTGCACCACCACACCTAGCTAATTTTTGTGTTTTTAGTAGAGACAAGGTTTCACTATGTTGGCCAGGATGATCTTGATCTCTTGATCTTGAGATCTGCCTACCTCGGCCTCCCAAAATACTGGGATTACAGATGTGAACCACCGTGTCTGGCCAAGTAATTTTTTAAAAACATAAATTAGGGTATATCAACCCCAACTGCAAACTATCTACTAGCTTCCCTTCCTACTTAATCAAAATCCACAGCCTTATCATAGTTTACCAGCCCCTGGCTACCTCTTTGGCTTCATCTTCTATCGGTTTCCCCTTGCCTAGCTTTCTTACAACTGTTCCAAAGTTCTAAGCCTGTTCCTGCCTACAGCTTTTGTACTTGGCTATTCTTTATGCCTGTAACACACTTTCACAGGACTTTTTTTCCCTCACTTTATTCAGGGATTTATTTTTCCTCATAGTGTGTAACACAACCAAACATTGCATTATATATACATGTATTTGTGTGCACTAGAATATAAGCTCTAGGAGGGGAGAAAACTTTGTTTTGCTCACTGCCCCCAAGCACCTACAACTTAATCAAGGCAGCTCTCTCACAGAGTAAGTACTCAATAAGTGCTGGATACTTGAGAAAAATAGAGTTGTAATAGGAAAGAATTCTGTCGTTCCAGAAGGCAGAGGTAAGGAGAGCAGGTGTTAGTGGGCAGCAGATCTTGGCTTAGGGAACAGAGAAACTTGAGAAAAATGAACACTACCTGATTCTAGAGCATGGGGCTTTGTAGTGAGTTCTCTGTCAAAAGAGGCTGGAAGGGTCTTGTTCTAGACGGAAGCTCCAATTGGGTCATCTCCTACACTATATTCACTTATAAGAGTCTATTTTGGAGAAGAGAAGGCGGAGAAAGAAGAGTTTGCATTGATTGCTTGGATAATAGAGTCATGAGGTAATTTATTCACAGACACAATCATTTAAGGTCAATGTGCAAAAGCTTCCCCAGAAAAAGCCAGGTGGCTTCCCACTTCATCCACACTCAATTCCAGGATACCAGACAGGCTTGTTATTGTATCTATAAGGAGCCTTTCTGATTTACAGAGGGCAACAGGCCCCTGATACTTCTGCTGCACTCTGGCTACTTGCTGTCTCCTGTTAGATGATGGATATAGTCCTCTGGATGCAAATTTGCTCTGTTCCTGCATTTCAGCCTTTAGATGAAGAAGCTTCCCAGAACCACATTGCTCATCCACCCTAAATCATATTGAGCAAGACTGATCCTGTCTCGGTTTTTAATCTATGAAGGATTCAGTGAAAGGTTATTGTAGGATGAAATATTATGTGGGATATTCAATGAAAAGCTTCAAAATTATTGAAAAAGTTTATATAGACATACCTCAGAGATACTGCAGGCTCATTCTAGACAACAGCAATAAAGTGAATATCATAATAAGCAAGTCACATAATTTTTCTTGCTCCCAGTATATGTAACAGTTATGTTTACACTATACTGTTGTCTATTAGGTATGCAACAGTATTACATCCAAAAAAACCTTAATTTAAAAAATACTTTATAATTAAAAAATGCTAATGATCATCTGAATCTTCAAGTCATAATTTTTTTCTGGCAGAAGACCTTGCCTCAATGTTGATGGCACTGCTGATGGATCAGAGTGGTGGTTGCTGAAAGACGGGGTGGCTGTGGCAAATTTTCAAAATAAGACACTGAAGTTAACGACAGTAATAGGCTCTTCCTTTCATGAAAGATTTCTCTGTAGCATTTGATACTGTTTGGTAGCAGTTTACCCACATTAGAACTTCTTTCAAAATTGGAGTCAGTCCTCTCAAACCCTGCTTCTGCTCTATCTAGATTCAGGCAATACTCTAAATCCTTTGTTGTCATTTCACAATATTCACATTTTCACCAGAAGAGTAGATTCCTTCTCAAGAAACGACGTTCTTTGCTTGTTCCTAAGAAACAACTCATTTGTTAGTTTTATTATGAGATTGCAGCAATTCAGTCACATCTTCAGGCCCCATATACTATTCTAGTTCTTTGGCTGTTTCCACTACATCTGCAGTTACTTCTTCCACCAGAGTCTTGAATCCTTCAAAGTCATGTAAGAGTTGGAGTCAACTTCTTTCGAACTCCTGTTTTTGTTGAGATTTAGATCTCCTCCCATGAATCATAACTCTCCCTAATGGCATCCAGAAGATTGTCAATTTACTTTACTCAGATGCATCAGAGAAATCACTATTTATGGTGGCTATAGCTTTATGAAAGTATTCTTCAGTAATACGACTTAAAAATTAAAATCTCCCCTTGATCCATGGGCTGCAGAATGGGTATTGTGTTAGTGGACATGAAAACATCAATCTTTTTGCACATCTGCATAAGAGCTCTTAGGTGGCTAGGTGCATTATCAATGAGCAATAATATTTAGAAGGAATATTTTTTCTGACCAGTAGATCTCAACACTGGGCTTAAAATAGTCAATAAACCATGCTATAAACAGATATGCTGTCATCCAGGTTTTGCAGTTTTATTTATAGAGTACAGGCAGAGTAGATTTAGCATAATTCTTACGGGCTCCAGGATTTGGGGATTGTAAATAAGCACTGGCTTCCACTTAAAGTCAGCAGCTCCATAAGCCTCTACCAAGAGAGTCAGCCTGTTCTTTGAAGCCTTGGAGCCAATCATTGACTTCTCCTCACCAGCTATGAAAGTCCTAAATGTCATCTTCTTCCAATACAAGGCTGTTTTGTACACATTGAAAATCTGTTGTTTAATGTAGTTGCCTTCATCAGCCATCTTAGGTAGATCTTCTGGATAACTGGCTGCAACTTCTCTGCCTCAGCACTGCCTGCTTCACCTTGCACTTTCATGTTATGAAGATGGCTTCTTTCCCTAAACTTCATAAATCAACCTCTGCTAGCTTCAAACTTGTTTTCTGCAATTTCCTCTCCTCTTTCAACCTTCACAGACTTGAAGAGATTTAGGGTCTTGGTCTGGCTTAAGCTTAAGACACTGTTTAGGCTTTGGATTAAGAAACTGTTGTGGCTAGTTTGATCTTTCTCCAGACCACTAAAACTTTCTTCATATCAGTGATAAAGCTCTTTTGCTTTCCAAATTTTGCTGAATTAATATAGAAACTTAAGTATTGGCCAACTGATGAGGGTGAGGGTTAATAAGTGAATGGCAATATCAGTCATTTATCCCAAAAGGTGTTTCTCCCCATGTATATTCATAACTTATTTTTTGTAAGTAATATGTTTATAACACTTTCATGTTTAAAGTTGATTTATTCATTATTCATTTAATTGTCTAGAGCTTATTATATGGGAGCTATTTTGCAAGAAGATAGAGTTATAAAGAAAAATGTTTTAAATTTGTCTCAAGTTTTCTTCAAGAGGATTCATGTTTGATCATCGTATATTCATTATGGAAGAGTATGATTGCTCTTGCCTTTGTCTTCACTATCAGTTAAGAAAAGAGCAAAGAATGATGAGCACAAGTGTGATACATGTCCTAAGTAAGCAGTATATATGCACAAATCAAACATGAGTTAGTAGTTACCAAAACTTTATTGTAGGAGTGGAAACTCTGCTTTATTTTTTTAATAACCCCTTAACCAGATCATATGTCTGTTTAAAGCAAAGTTTCTTTAATTGAAGCAGAAGTGAGAGACTTGAAGCCCTATTTAGCGGCAACCCTGCGGCCTTGGGGTCAATAGTTAATTTTGAGTAGTAATTTTATACCACCATCTCCAATACCTTTGTTACCCATGGTAGCCATCCCTGCAACGAGGGAACCTCCTAGCACCCCAATTTATTTTAGACCCACCCTAAACGCATTGACACTTGATTTGAAGAATGACATATAAGAACCTTGAGGGCCTAAAAAATGTGATAATAATGTAGTAATAATGAATATAATAGAAATAACAATTCTACAGATATAGAACACTTTCTGAGCTTTTTCTTAATGCCAAAGTTGTACATAACTCTTTCATGCCCAATTTACAGATGCAAAAATTAAAAGATTTAACAACTTTTCCAGCTTCACAAATTTTAGAAATAGTGGATTGTGGGATGTGAACCCAAGACTGTTAGAATATAAATCCTATATTCTATTAGATGGACTATTTTTGCTTAAATTTCTTACACGTTAGCCCACTGGGAATATGGGGGTTTTTTTAGATGTGTTCATTTATTCATTGAGTCAATAAACAAACATATCTTTAGTTAGGCACTGTATCAATAGGCATATAACTATAAATGTGGAACTAGAAAGGTGACCAGACAGAACAGTATGTGTCTTTTTTTTTTCTTTTATTTATGTTCTGGGGTACACGTGCAGATTATGTAGGATTGTTGCATAGGTACATACATGGCAAGGTGGTTTGCTCCCTTCCTCCCCCCGTCACCTATATCTGGTATTTCTCCCCATCTAATCCTTCCCCACCTTCCCCACCCCCTGCTGTCCCTCCCCACCCCCACAACTGACTGCAGTGTGTGATGCTTCCCTCCGTGTGTCCATGTGTTCTAATTGTTCAACACCCACCTATGAGTGATACCATGCGGGGTTTGATTTTCTGTTCTTGTGTCAGTTTGCTGAGAATAATGGTTGCCAGATTTATCCATGTCCCTATGAAGGACACGAACTCATTGTTTTTTATGGCTGCTTAGTATTCCATGGTGTATATGTGCCACATTTTCTTTACCCAGTCTATTGTTGATGGACATTTGGGTTGGTTCTAGGTCTTTGCTATTGTAAACAGTGCTGCAATGAACATACATGTGCTTGTGTTTTTATAGTAGAACAATTTGTAATTCTTTGGGTATTATATGAACATTTTTTAATTTGTTTGTTGGCCTCATAGATGTCTTTTTTTGTAAAGTGTCTGTTCATATCTTTCACCCACTTTTGAATGGGTTTGTTTATTTTTTTCTGGTAAATTTGTTTTAGTTCTTTGTAAATTCTGGATATTAGCCCTTTGTCAGATTAGTAGATTGCAAAACGTTTTTTCCCATTCTGTTGGTTGCCAGTTCACTCTAATGATTGTTTCCTTTGCTGTACAGAAGCTATGGAGTTTAATTAGATCCCATTTGTCTATTTTGGCTTTTGTTGCCATTCCTTTTGATGTTTTAGCCATGAAGTACTTGCCTATGCCTATGTCCTGAATGGTTTTGCCTAGGTTTTCTTTTTTTTTTTTCTTTTCAAGTTCCAAGTTAGGTAGCCACAAGCCTAGGTTTTCTTCTAGGGTTTTTATAGTGTTAGGTCTTATATTTAGATCTTTAATCCAACTGGAGTTAATTTTAGTGTAAGGCATCAGGAAGGGGTCCAGTTTCTGCTTTCTTCCCGTTGCTATCCAGTTTTCCCAACACCATTTATTAAACAGGGAATCCTTTCCCCATTGCTTATCTCAGGTTTGTCAAAGATCAGATGATTATAAATGTGTGGTGTTGCTTCTGAGACCTCTGTTCTGTTCCATTGGTCTATGTCTCTGTTTTGGTACCAGTACCATGCTGTTTTGATTACTGTTGTCTTGTAGTATAGATTGAAGTCAGGCAGCATGATGCTTCCAGCTTTGTTCTTTTTCCTTGGGATTGTTTTGGCTATGTGGGTTCTCTTTTGGTTCCACATGAAGTTTAAGGTGTTTTTTTCCAGTTCTATGAAGAAGGTTATTGGAAGCTTGATGGGCATAGCATGGAATCTATAAATTACTTTAGGCAGTATGGCCATTTTCACGATGTTGATTCTTCCCAACCATGAGCATGGAATGTTTTTCCATCTGTTTGTGTCCTCTCTTATTTAATTGAGCAGTGCTTTGTAGTTCTCCTTTACTCTACTTATTTATAATGCTACCTTCTTTACCAATAAATTATAGACTTAAATATTTTGCTTATTTCTTTGATCCTCCTTTTTCTGTAAAGGTTGGATAACAAACTGTAGAAGTCCTAAAGTCTCTTTCAGCTCTATGATTTTACAATTCCAATAATTATAAAGCAACAATATTGTATTATACTAACTACCTTTCCCCTAAAGGAGTCCAGTATGCTCCTAATTCCATGACTAGTGTGGTTTCTGCTAAACAGACAGGTCTTTTCCAAATCAGGCACTGCTCCTTTAAATGCACAATATTTGCATCACTTCAGAGGGAGGTAATAGCCTTTACTCCCTCCTAGCTTTTTGTACTATATTATAAGCTGCAAGATCAACCTCAGCAGAGTTTAATCCTTATATCTTACAACATCTCTGCCTTGGTGCCTCTGCTATTTTTCTTCCTCCATACTATAACCTGTCTTGCTAGGCCCCTTCATGTCAGCATACCATCATACATCTATGTAGCTCATCCCTAAAATCAGTCTTCTCATTTCAATTTCTTCTGGAAATATATATTTTTTTAAGTTTAAGAAGTAGAAAAAAAAAAACTAATTTCAACTACTTTGTTTTATTTTGTTTTCTTTCCTCTCAAATCCAACCCTCTTCTCTTTTTTCTTTGAAGCATGTTGTCAATATAAGAGTGCTTACAAAATTTGGCTTTGGTCCTTTCTTTCTTTGACCAAATACTGTTTGACTCATAAATGCTGGCAAAAGCAGGAGAAAGAAGACAAAATATCTGTTTCACATTATGGTAGACGGTTAAAAAATCAACCGCTTTGTGCACCTTGAACAGAAAAGTCAGTTGTAAATTCTTTAATAAAACATGGTGTTTGTTATTTTTAGATTTCAAGGAACAGAGTTGTAAACTGGCATGTGACTGGAGAGAAGCTTTCCATTCATATTTCTAGAAAAATATTCACAATGAAATTTTAAAAGCTTTCAATCCAAGTAAATCATGACACCATGATAAAACACTTACTAGTGAGTATGTCTATATATTCAATGAACTACATTCAAGTATTCTTAATTTCCCATTATGTTATGAGGAGCTGATATGGTTTGGCTGTGTCTCCACCCAAATTTTATCTTGAATTCCCAAGTGGTGTTGGAGGTACCCCGTGGGAGGTAATTGAATCACGGGGACAGGTCTTTCCTGTGCTATTGTTGTGATACTGAATAAGTCTCAAGAAATCTAATGGTTTTACGAGGAGGCGTTCCCCTGCACAAGCTGTCTCTTTGCCTGCTGCCATCCATTTAAGATGTTTCTTGCTCTTCCTTGCCTTCCACTATGATTGTGAGGCCTTTCCAGCCATGTAGAAATGTGAGGCCATTAAACCATTTTCCTGTAAAAATTTTTTTAAAAATTTCAACCACCGAACCTACAGCTAAAAGGCCATGTGAATGACAAACAGATCCACTGAATAGTCTTTTTTCTTTCAACACAGAACTGGATTTAACTTTATTTTTTATTGTAAATTGACAACTTGTATAAATTTATGGCATACAAAGTGATGTTATAACTTATTAATACAATGTGGAACAATTAAGCTAGTTAGCATATCCGTCACCTCAAATACGTAACATGTCTTGTGGTGAGAACACTCAAAATTTTGATTTTGAAATGCACATTCACTAGGCTGTGAAATAGAACTCAAAAAAAGAAAAAATATGTTCCTCCTGTCTGAGACTTTGTACACTTTGACCATCATCTCCTCATTCTCCCCACCTCCAACCACTGTAACTACCATTCTCTTCTCTGCTGCTATAATCACCGTTCTACTCTCTGCTTTAATAAGTTCAGTTGTTTTTAATTCCATATATAAATGAGAATATAGAGTATTTATCTTTCTGTGCCAGACTTATTTTGCTTAGCATAATGTTCTCCAATTCCATCTATGTTGTTGTAAATGACAAAATTTTCTCCTTTATAAAGGGTGACTCATATTCCATTATTTATATAAACCACCTTTTCTTTATCAGTTTATCTCTTGATGGTCACTTAGGTTGATTCCATAACTTGACTATCGTTGCTTCAGTGAACAGAAGGTTGCAGATATCTCTTTGACTAACTTCAAATAATTTGTGTAAATAAACAGAAGATTGCTGGATCATATGGTAATTCTATTTTTAGTTTTATTTATTTGCCTATGATGCTGCTAGGCTGCAAGGCTGTATTTCTTCTGTTGGCCCTCAATCTGCACTAAAGATGATAAGGGCTTTTAGTTAGATGTGTGTTTCTGAGATTATTAAATATAGGTCAGAGAATTCAATGCATTTTTTACCATATGAGAGAGTTAGGAATGCAGTCCTCTCTCGTGGCTGCAGGTCTCTAGATTTCTTTTTGCAAGAAAGCATGTATAGTTGACCCATGAACAATGTGAGGGTGGGGTGCAGATACCAGCACAATTGAAAATCCACATAGAACTTTTGATTCCCCCAAAACTTAGTGATGAATAGGCTACTGGTATTCATTGACAGGAAACCTTGCCAGTAACATAGTCAATTAACACATATTTTGTATGTTATATGTATTATATACTATATTCTTATAGTAAAGTGAGATAAAAGAAAATATTATTAAGAAATCATAAAGAAGAGAAAATGTATTTGCTGTCCATTAAGTGGATTATTGTAAAGATCTTCATCCTTATCATCTTCACATTGAGTAGGTTAAGGAGGAGGATGAAGAGAAGGTTTTGGTCTTGCTATCTCAGGTATTTTCTGGTAAAATGATAAAATAGAAGGATATATACCTATATTTTATTCATTTATGACATACCTAACTTTATCTTAAGGTTTCCCAATGTTTCTAGGCTATGCAGTTCATCCATTGGTTTTTTCCAATTGTCACAAATCTCCAAAAAAACTTTTAATATATTTATTGAGAAACCATGTGAATATAAGTGGGCCTATACAGTTTGAACCCATGTTGTTGAATGGCCAACTGTGCTATTATGTAGAAGTAGGTTTGAATCCTGATTTTCTACTTGCTAGTTTAGTGAACTCAGGTGATGCCTTTCAATATTATCAGGCTTTTATAAAATAGAGATAAAAGAAACAACATTATTAATAGGTTTGTTATGAAGATTCATTGACCCAGTTACTGCTCAATGTTTGTTCTTATTGCTGTTATTACCAAATAACACAACTTTGACCTTTGATTATGGTAGCTAGGAAGTCATTAGCAGTCAATATCATTTAGGAAAATGTTCAAGAATCAATTTATTGAATACCAAATTTAGGAAGCTATCTTTTCTTTAGTGATCTATTATTTCAAAACAGTTTACTTGATATTTCACAGACTCTTTATAATTTTAATAGTGAAGTAGCTCGTTGATTCTTCTCATTTTTATCCCCAGTCCCCAAAGACCATGGTTCTCTTCAGGTTGGATTGATAATATTTTAAAAAAGAGAAAAAGAAAGAAAAGTCACTATTTTTATCACACGTACACTGCTTACATTTATTATCTGCTTTAATTCTCAAAACAAAAAAGGTTAAAAAGCTGCCTTTTCAAATAACAACTCTTGCTACGACGTCATTGTTTTCCCTCCTTGAATCTTGGATTATTATAACAAGAGAGATTTATTGTTCCTTGAGGAATTCCATTAACATTTTGGCCACCACCTTTGAAAACCTGCTTGTTTAATATACTTTAACCCCAGATGTATTTTTAAAAAGCATGTTGGGCAATCTGCTTCCCACCACCACCCACACTCCTCCAAAAAACAAGTTTCTGATTTTTTTTTCCATTTTTCTACTTTTCCATTTTCTAAAATATTAGTTCAAAAAGGACCATCCTTTCAGTGTTAAAAGATGCTTCTGCTTTTGCTCAAAAGTCAGAAGATAATGCAAAATGATTTCTGCTTCACTAACATTTCTTTGTTTTCTCTGGAGAAGAAAGTGAAACAGAGGTTTTTCCTCTCCTGCTAGCAGCTGAGTCCTTTTGTTTGGCTGGCCCAGGGAGGCTTTGTTTCTGTAGAAGGGAGCCCTGTTATTTCTCAAAAGCTTTCATGTGCAACAATTCCTCCCATGTTTCTGCTCACCCAGCATATTTTGCAGGAGTTAATGTCAAAAAGACTAAGTGTTGTTGAGTTAGGTTGTGTTTTATGATGTTGTTGTTCTCCCTACAAATCTTCTATGAACAGAGACTTAATTCTGTTGCTGGATAGTGAATGTGTTTGCCATTTTGGTTTTGTTTGTTTGATTTTTGTGTTTGAGGGTCAGAGAAAAGGATGCCCTGAATATTTTTAACAAGCTTTACCTGTGAATATTGCTGTTTCTGATAAATACCTGGAATCTTGACAGAAGAGCATCTGTGGCTATAATGGTGGTAACAGTTGAAAGTATTTTTCATCTGTAATTTTGCCTGCAAACAAGGTTGCTTCTTTCCTGATGTATTCAGTAAGAAGTGGTTGTTTTTCTCAATAACAATGAGAAAAAAGTGAAATAAAATACTCAGGTTTAAAAAAATTACCTAAGTATGTGACTTATTTCCGAATTTGATCTTGCCAAATGTCCAGTGTATCTAGATGGCAGTGATTTCTTTCTCTACCTGGAATTCCACCCACAGGTACTGTCATGGACTCATACTTCCTAAGCAGTTGCTGCTGACAAGCCTATCAGAGAGGAGCATCCTATTATTAGCAGCTGCTGAAGGACTAGATTGGAAGAAGTTCTAAGACCTTTGAGCTTCTTCTGTTGAGAACTACTGCAGCAGCACAACCAGGGTCAGCTCTTTTGTCAAGAATAGGTTGAAACATGAACTTTTGGGGAGAAAGGACTTATAATAGATTGTAAATCATTTTTTTTTTCTTTCTCAGCTTGGTGAAATTGAAATCATACAGGTTTGGTTGCCAGATTAGGTTCAGTTGTTGGATATGATTCTTATTTGTACACGTACATTAGCATAGAAACTCTAAGTCTCTACTTTTTCTATAAGATGAGCATAATAATAACATCAATGTTGAAGTGTGGCTTTCTGGTGTAAGTGAGATAATAGTATGTAAAGGGGCTAGAAAATAGATACTGGGCACCTAGTAGATATTCCACAAATGACAGTTCTTATTATATGTGTTCTGTAGTTAAATATTCATCTCTGTAGTCCCTCTTTCTGTTTCTGTAATTTTCTATACTCTTTCTATATTGCTTGCTGATTTAGGACACCGATATGCCCAAGGCCTACTGATTTAGGAAGAAAATGTGTGGGCCCAGCTCTCTTAGTGTTAGGGGCACTTAAAGTAGTATCCGTAGTGAAAAGTCACCCTCTAATTGCCCCAGCAATTGACTCTAGCACTTTAGGACTTTGAAAATTTTATAACCAACAGAACTGCCCACACAATCATTTAATGGCAATCATTCTAATTTATGTGGTTTGTATGCTGTCCTGAGAGAGTTGAATGGAAGGCATTATTGTGAAGGGCTATGCAGAGAGCAATACAAATGTCCTTGCCCATAAGGCATGAAAGACAAACACTGAAAATGAAAAAAGGAAAAATAACCAAGCAGTACACTTGCAGAAATAACTCTTGTGACTTCAAAACATTAAAAATAAAACTGTTTTCCTGTGTGTCTGTCCTTGACAGTGATTTCATCTTTTTAGCTGCCTTTCAGCTTGTTTTCTTTACAGCTGTGAAGGATACAAGCCACTGAATGAAGAATACTTTTTCTCTGTTTCACATTCAACTATTGTGTGTGTGTGTGTTTATAATATTAATTAAACATATAGTGGACTCACTTTTATTTCTATACCTGTTTGTATGTATGTATTTATATAGTAAGAACATGAATATATACTGCATATATATTAAGATATATATATGCACGTCATCTATATATATCTTTCGTAACCTACATATATTTCTTTTCTGTTTCAATGCAGTTCTTCCTTGTGTATTTATTCATAGACATAGATAATAGCTAAACATATGCAACCTTTGATATATGCCTGGATTTATAACCTTGATGTACATAATTCTCTGCCTTCCGTACCCTCCTTACCTTTAATATCCCGATTTAGAGCTCAAGCCCCAAGCCTGCATACCATGAGAAATCTAGCCCCTTCCTCAGCATTTCTTACAATTGTCTCCTGGCCACCTCTGGTCCCAAAGTTCCTCAGACATCCCCAACAGGCAAGTTCTCCCTGTGTCTTTCCCTGTAGCCCAGAACCTGCCATCTTGTCGCTCTAACATGCTCTCTCCCTGTGTTAGTTTGCTACGGCTGCCGTAACAAAGTACCACAAATGAAATGGCTTAAACAACAAAGTTTTTTCTCATAGTTCTGGAGGGCAGAAGTCTGAGATGGAGACATTAGCAAGGTTGATTCCTTCTGAAGACTGTTGGGGAGAATCTGTTTCATGCCTCCCTCCTAGCTTCCAGTTGTTTGCTGGAAATCTTTGGCATTCCTTGGCTTAAGGATGAATCACCCTTCTCTCTCCCTCAGTCTTCACC
This sequence comes from Sapajus apella, assembly GCF_009761245.1. Lineage (NCBI taxonomy): Eukaryota > Metazoa > Chordata > Mammalia > Primates > Cebidae > Sapajus > Sapajus apella. The sequence continues at coordinate 17,363,724 of NW_022436974.1, forward strand.
TGGCATTCTCCCTGTATGCATATCTATTTCTATGTCCAAATTTTCCGTTTATTAAAACAAACACAGTTACATTGGATTAGGGAGTACTCTATTAACTTCATCTTAACATAATCATCTGCAAACACCCTATTTCTAAATAAAGTCATATATACCAGGGATTAGAACTTCACCACCTTTGAGGAGAGTAAGATTAAACCCACAACACTCCCTCTCTCAAAAAATCCCCCTTACATCTTTTCCCTGTGTATCTACCAGGGAAACACTCAAAATTCATGATCTGTTATTTTGTAGAGAAATGTAGCTTGCTTTATTTCACCGTTCTGGTTCATTCTTAGGACCTATTTTGACAGAATTGAAATTTTCAATTTAAACTTGAACTAATAACTTTGATGTCATAAAACTCTGCCTTCTAGAATCACCATTTCCTTTAATATCCTAGTTTTGAGCTCAAGCTCCTGGAAATACATAGAATTTTCTCCACTAAAAAGCACAAATTCATGTATATATAAAGAATACTGAATGGCATATTGTGTGTGCAGTTTTTAACATTTTATTATTCAACAAAACACAAATACAGAAAAGCATACAAAATAAATATTGTTTAATATTTTTTTTTATTTTTGTTAAGTCCTGATAAACCCAAATGTGTTATTTTTATATAATTATTATGAGACAAAAATCCTGTAACCACCACCTAGAACAAGAATAGAATTTTGCCAGCCACCAGAACACTTCTTCGTGCCTATTATAATCACAGTTCTTTCTCTCCTTCTGAAAGTAACCACTAATCTGACTTTTAAAATAATCCTTCCTTTAAGTTTTTATCGTGTATTCCTATATGTTTTATGCATTCCTGGACATTCTACTTTATTCTTGCCATTTTTTTTAGCTTGATATATGTTTTCAGTCTCCTTTAATCTGTTGAATACCACTCTATTTTATTTACTTTATAGTTTATCTGCTGAAGAATCAGGCCATTAGACCTATGTTGTTTGCCAAGTCTACCCATCTCTGATGTATACCCATAATATAGTTCAATATGTCTCTATCTACTCTTTCAAAAAGAAAATAATTGGCAGTTGGATCCAGAGGTATAATCAGATGCGTGTGTAATCCCTTTGCTAGACTATAGGTGTTGGTATCCCTTTTTATAACGAAGTAAGTAATGTTATTTTCACTCTTTTTTACCTTAGCAGCCATTAGTGTTCAATTCTTAAGGTGATAACATTTTTATCAATTTTGTTTCTATTTATTATCTGGAATTATTTTGTAAAGAGCCACTTACCCTCATTTATTATAGTTGTAGAGTTTATATAGGAAAGACATTTTAAGTGATTGCTTCTTTTTTACTGCTTACCCAGTTCTCAAGATAATGAGTTGGTTCCTTGTCATCCTTAAAGGTACAATTAGTTGTATTATTAAAATATTTTGAACTAATGAATTTAAACAACTGAAACAAACAAACAAAAAAGATTAAGGAAAAGTGAACAGAGCCTCAGTGACCCGTACAATAATACCTAGCAGTTTAGTATATCTGTAAATGGATCGCCACTAGGAGAAGAAAGAGACAATGACCAGAAAAAAAGAAAAGAAAAAAAATTAGCTAAAGTTTCTCAAGTTTAATTAAAAACATTAACATACAGATCCAAGAAGTTTCAAACAGGATAAATACAAACAAATAAAGCAAACTACTCCGTAATAGATACAGAGACACTGCAGAAAACCAATGATAAAATAAAAGCGGTAAGAGAAAACAAGTGCATTATGAAATGCAGAACCAGGTAAGAATTATTCCTGACTTCTCAATAGAAACAATAGAGGCCAGAAGTCAATGGAGTGACATTTTTAAAGGGCTGAAAGATAATATGGGAAGTTAAAATAGTTAGAACAGTACCTGGCACATAGTAAATATATTTTAGGTGTTGCAATTATTCTTATGAGCTTTATTTTCAATTTTCTTCTTTAAGGTGGTAGAAACCACTGGGTGAATATGGCATCCTTTTCTTAGTACCTAACAGGACAATTTAATGAGCTGCTTTCTAAAAGAAAATGTAATTTTTGTGTGAAGCACCAGGCCCCCAGGTGTCATGGTAGCTATTTAATTGATATTATTTCAAAAGAACTAATTAAATAAATGAAATTCAAATATCTGCATGAAATTTCCAGCTGTCTTTATTCAAGCACACATTTAGAAACTTCACTTTGATTAGATACATAGTTTGTGAGATATTTTTCAAATATTTTATCTCAGAATAACAATTTGAAAAGGAAAAAATAAATGAATTTTCATTTAAAAGCATAGTAAAAGAATTCCTTTCCAGTTGTGACTGATCTATGTATAACATTAGTTTCAAAATCCTCTGTGAATACATTTTTGTTCTTTCTTCTTATTGTTTGTTTATAATTTTCTGTGAATTTGTAGGCAGAAGACTAAGCTTTACTATGTAATGCATTATTCAAATGGAGTAATATTTGAAAAGGCCATGCTTATTTACACATTTTAAAAAATATCTCTCTTTAAAATTCACTGGCTAGTTGGTTGCTTTGCTCTTCCCAGTCTGAAATAATAATTCTTTACAATGCTGAACTGACATACTTTTTCCTCAGACTGCCATGCTCTCCCTCTGTTTTTTTTTCCTTGAAGTCTTTGCATATGGTATGTTCTCTGGGTAGTACTCTCCGCAATACCACATTGCGTTGGCTCTTAATCTTTCTTCAGAATTCAACAGAAAAAAATTACTTCCATTGGAGAATACTCTCCTATATGTTCTAAAGTATGGTGTATTTATCTCATCACTCTGTTTATTTAGACAACATAGTATAATAATGAATACTGCAACCTCTAGACTCAGATTCTGTGTAAATCTTGGTTTTACTAGATTCTTGTTTTAGGACCTTGGGAATGTTTTACTTGATCTCTTGTCCTTTGTTTCCTCATCAACAAATAAGAATAATAATTGTGCCTATATTATAAGGTGATGTGGCAATTTAAAAATGGTTAGCAATGGAACAAAATAGAGAACCCAGAAATAAGACTGCACACCTACAACCATCTGATCATCAACAAACCTGAAAAAAACAAGCAGTGGGTAAATGATTTTTTTTTTTTGAGAAGTGAATAGCGACATCTTCATTTCTTTGCTTGCAATGCACTGTGACATTGTGGGTTTTTTTTTTTTTTTATTTCATTAGTAATTTACAAAGTATAAAATTACATAAGTAGATAAATAATAAAATGCCACTAAAGTTGGTGATTTCATATACTGTTCATGGTATTAACAAGGAGCATGATATTTGAGGAACTAATTTTACGATGTGTCTATACAACCAATACCATAATCAATATCTGGTTAGCTATCACATATCTGGCTATCTATCACAAAAAAATACCAAAGATGTCTAGGATTTTTTATTTTATAAATGATGCTCGGAGAACTGGCCAGCCAATCATATGTGGATAATTGAAAGTGGACCCCTTCCTTTCACCATATACAAAAATCAACTCAAGATGGATTAAAGACTTAAATATTAGACCCCAAACTATAAAAGCCCTCAAAGACAACCTAGGTAATACCACTCAAGACATAGGCATTAGGAAAGATTTTATAATGAAGGCATCAAAAGCAATTGCAACGAAAGGAAAAATTGGCATATGGGATCAAAAGAAACTATCAACAGAGTAAACAACAGACAACCTACAGAATAGGAGAAAAATTTAACAATCTATTTATCTGACAAAGGTCTAATATCCAGTATCTATAAAGAAGTTAAACAAGTTTACAAGAAAAAAACAACCCCATTAAAAAATGGGTGAAAGATACTTCTCAAAAGAAGACACAGCTGTGACCAAGAAACATATAAAAAAAGAGAAATGCAAATAAAAACCACAGTGTGATACCATCTCACACCAGTCAGAAAGGCTATTATTAAAAAGTCAAAAAAATGACAGATGCTGATGAGGTTGTGGAGAAAAAGGAACACTTTTACTCTGTTGGTGGGAGTGTAAATTAGTTCAACGTTTGCGTAAGACAATGTGAGGATTCCTCAAAGACCTGGGGCCAAAAAAAAGTTAAACCTAGCAATCCCATTACTGAATAAATACCCAAAAGAATATAAATCATTCTATTACAAAGATACACGCACGTGTAAGTTCATTGCAGCATTATTCACAATAGCACAGACATGGAATCAACCTAAATGCCAATCAGTGATAGACTGGATAAAGAAAATGTGGTAGATGTACACCATAGAATATTATGGAGCCATAAAGAGGAATGAGATCATGTCCTTTTGCAGGGTCATGGATGGACCTAGAGACCATTATCCTCAGCAAACTAACACAGGAACAAAACCAAAGACTACGTGTTCTCACTTGTAACTGGGAGCTGACTAATGAGAACACATGGACACATGGGGGAAAACAACACACACTGGTGCCTGTCAGAGAGTGGGGAGTAGGAAGAGGGAGAGCATCAGGAAGAATAGCTAATGGGGGCTGGGCTTAATAACTGGGTGATGGGATGATCCGTGCAGCAAACCACCATGGCCTTTACCTATATAAGAAACCTGCACATGCTGCACATGTATCCCTGAACTTAAAAGTTGGAAATAAAAAAATTAAAATAAAATAAAAGGTTAATACACACAAGTCTTAGAAAAGTGCCTGGCAACGGCAGTGCTAAGCCAGTGAGTGCTAATAGAGCTTTCATACTTAATCATCTTTCTGCTTGGCATATGCCTCATTATGTTTAGTGATCAGTTAATAATTATTATGTTAATGAATCAAGCCATAGTAGCCTCTGCTTCTAAGTTGTTTGTAAAATCAATTTAAATATTTATTGAATACCTAGAACATATCTTGACACTTATTTATTGAATAGATGGCCAGATACGTGAATGGTTAAATATGGAAAATTCCATATCGAGTGCTATTCTACAAAAGTAAAGGTAAAAAAGTCAAAGTGAAGTGGTTTCTTTGGGAACAATTTTTTGGAAGAAATTAATGAGTAGCTACACCAGAGAACATATATGTTCAAATGGGCGAACAGTGGAAGGAGACTTCCCAGAACAAGAAGTAACATTCTTGAGGGTGGAGATATGCTGTGTAGATGTTTGGCTTTTTTTTTTTTTAACTCAAAACTAAACAGGAAAAAAAGTCTGTATCAAGATTAGGGTGTAGGGAGGTACACCTATGCAAGAAATATGTTTGATTTTACGTTGGATTGTGAAAGAGAAAGTGCATTGTAAAATCATGTCTTTCATAACAGTGGATTGAAATGCCATCTTCCCAACTTACTAGCTATGGGAGTGCAAACATGTTATTGAACTTTTCTAAGACTCCTAACATGTTAAACTACGGTAATAGTTGGCCCAAGGATTAAATAAAACTATGCATGCAAAGCTTTCAGGCAATGTGCCTGGCACATGGTATGTAGTCAACAAGAACTCGTTTGTGTAATAGAAAGAAGAGCAGCTGACCAGATTGGTCAGTTACAGAGAAGACATTTTTAAACATTTTATTTTCATGTAAAACATTAATGTATATTAAATTGCCTATTTTTATTTAAAATGGTCCCCATGGGTTTTCACCACTTTTTATGAAGATAATTTACTGCTAGTCAAAGACATTTGGGAAGTAATGTAAGTGTCCAGATACCTCTGGACTTTGTTTTTCCTCAAGCTTTTATAATTACCTTGCCCACATTAACTTGATAGCATGTTTTAAACATTTTGCTTTTTACAAGTCTTTCCAAAAGATTCACCTCACATTTTATAGAAACATTAAGATGAGTATTTTATCAATCAAATTACATAATTACAGCAACAGCAAGTGATATAATTAACAAGTAAAAGGAAGGTAAATGGGTCTGGTAAAAATTCAGATAAATCTTGATAAATATACAACCTACTAAGTATGTACACAATTCTATTTGATAAGTGTACAATTCTACTTGTTTGCAGAGCACTGTGAAGATATACTCAAGAGCAGCTTTCTAGCCATGAACAGTTAGCATCTCTAAGTCCAGTCAAAACAATTATGAGTTCTGGTTAATTTAGTACATTTTTAACTGAAGTAGGGGGACTTTTTTTTTTGAGATGTACTCTCACTCTGTCACCTAGGCTGGAGGCTGGATTGCAATGGCATAATCTTGGCTCAATGCAACCTCTGCCTCCCAGGTTCAAGCAATTCCACTGCCTCAGCCTCTCGAGTAGCTGGGATTACAGGCATGCAGCACCAGACCTGGCTGATTTTTGTATTTTGGGTAGAGAGAGGGTTTCACCATGTTGGCCAGGCTGATCTTGAATTCCTGACCTCATGATCCTCCCAACTTGGTCTCCCAAAGTGCTGGGATTACAGGTGTGAGACGCTGCACAGCACCCGCCTGGGGACCTCTATTACATAATACTACTACTGCTGCTATTAAAGAGGTCAAATCAATTCTACTAACTGAACTATCACTTCAATAACATTCTGCAATCACTCTGATGTCTATGTTCACATAGGAATTTAGACATATTCCCTAAACAGCACTTCTCACTGATGCCACAGTTAGGTATCTTCCATTCTAGGCTATGAGTTCCTCAATATTAGATACTTATTATCTTTGTAAAGCTTGGTCCTAGCCCAAAGTAGGTACTAGGAGAATGTGTAGTATGAAGTTTAGCAGCTTAGTCCCATGAGAAAAAGTAAAAGAAACTAGGCTTGCTTCACTTCGAATAAGGAAGACAATGTGGCCATGATAGCTGGCTTCAAAACCTCTGCTTTCCAAGTAACTGAGCCAGGCTTTCAGCTCAGGTTCTGCAATTAAACAGCTTTGTAATTCTGAGAAATTACTTCATTTCTGGTGGTCTTAGTATAACCCCTGTAAAATTAGAGAAGACAGATGATCTGGGGAATCCCTTCTAAAAGTGGTTGTTCTACATATTTGAAGGGATGTCATTGATGGGAACAGGCAACCCAACTTACTCTCTTCCTTTAGAAGGCAGATCTGGGACCTGCAGGTAGAAGTTATAACATCATAGCCATTTAATTAATATAGGAAAAAAAAATGTTAATGGTTCCACCTTGGATACAGTGTATTTAAGTAAAGGCCAGATGACCATATGATGAACCTGGAGCGGGGGTTGGATTAGATTAACCCCGAGATCCCTTCCAATTATAAGATTTTTTTGACTGTTAAGTCAAAGGTCCAAATGAAGCAAGAGCACTCAACTTCCCTTTTATTTAATTTTTCTGACTGATCCTGCTTTCACACTGTTTATTCACGTGTGCCACTTGACTGGTGGTAATTTTACATTTACTTTTCTCTCCTCCAACCTAACCACAGGCTCTGTTTTGAGATCCTGAATATTTTGAGAGTAAAACAGAACAAGCCACAATCTCATAGTCTCCCTGGTAGGCTGGAGAGAATCCCAACTGCATTTGCCAGCTATATTCCAAAGCTTTCAACAGTAATGCCCACATGTAATATATAAATGCCACAAAATGTCACCATCATATGAATCAACAGTGGTTAAGGTCAGCGGATGTTGGAAGTCTCACCAAGTTTTCTAAAGGCTATTAGAGTAAACAGGAAGTCAAGAGTAGCTTGACTCCCTGCTTCTCTCCTACTCTGTGCATTTCTTGCCAAAAATCAGGGTCTGTATTTCTTCTGTCTTACAAATAGTACACAATGATCTGGAGTATGTGAGGACACTTGCAAAAGTCTGAAACCAGAGAAACAATAACTGAAATGTTTCATGACAGCTACTACTATTGGGAAAATTACTTATTCTTAGACGTAAGTTGATCACCTTCAAAATATAGCATTAGCAGATTTGGTTAGTCCTGAAAAGCAAGTGAACTATCCATTTAAAAGCTAGGAAATCTGTTTTGTTATTTTATATGTATGTAAGTATCACATAAAATATCTCATTTTGGATTTTAATCAAAAATAAACTTCATAAAAAATAAACTTCATCTGGCAAATTATTGCTCTAAAATTCAATTAATTGAAGCCTTTTATAAAAAATACAGTCCACATTATATTTTAATAATTTTGAATTGAAACACATGCAATTTTTTAATTTTAAAAATTAAAAATAAAACAGATGTGCTACTGACATGTATTTCTTTATTTGATGAACAGAAAACATTAGCACTAAAGGGTTGTAGTGTTATTCAGTGCCAAGATTTTAACTCTCTTGTATTCATAGAGCATGGTACAAATGCTATAGTTGGCCGTATTCATTGTTTCATTTCATAATGGGCAAAGCTGTCACTGACGGACTCAGATTTTTCTTACCCTCAAAAGTGTAGATCTAGATTATATTTATTATTAGATGCAAAGCCTTGACTTAGCCCTGGAAAGTGCCCTGAATTATAACTGATTTAACGGATTAAAACTGCTGACAATGTGTCTTCTCAAAATCTGTAACGTTTAGAAGAGTAAAGCTGTTGTTTGTTGTTATTAATTTTTTTTTTAATGGGGCCTTGTCTCGCAGCTGGAATACAGTGGTACTACCACAACTCACTGCAGCCTCTACCTCCCAGGCTCAAGTAATCCTCCAAATTCAACCTCCAGAGTAGCTGGGACCACAGGCACATCCCACCACACCTTGCTAATTTTTATATATATATATATATTTTTATAGAGACAAGGTCTTGCTATGTTGGCTAGGCTGGTCTCAAAGTCCTGGGCTTAAGTAATCCTCCTTCCTCAGCCTCCCAAAGTACTAGGATTGTGAGCATAAGCTGCCGTGCCCAGCCAAGCTGTCTTTATTTAATTGGCCTATTGTATCCTTTAAATAAACATTAAAGAATATTACCAAAATCAACATTTTTAAGTTCACACAACTTGTTTTATTTTTTATTTGCTACAGTGGTCAAAAAGATTCTTCCTGCTTCTCAAAGTAAATAAAATAATAAAAAATTTATAAGACAAGAGCAAGAATAAGATTACATAGTTTTGTGATTAGCAATAATTTGAAATAGAGGAAAGTAATTACTTAGAAATTAAAGATGATTTTTAATTTGATCAAGAGCAAAGGCTTGATAATAAAGAAGCCCTATACCCAGTTTATACTTTAAAATTAATTGATTGAATTGAGACTTCAGCAACCACTATCTAGTGCAAAGACACAAACATAATCAATGACAATAATGTTCAAGTGTTTACATCACGCCACTAGGTGTTTTCATTGCTCTCATTTTGCTATTGGTATCAAATAAAAAACTAAAGAATTTCCTTTCAAAATTATGTTATCATACTTTAGTTGGTACAGTGTTTGAGAAAGGAGCTAGGACTTTTCCTAGCGCATCAACTTTTGGCTTTATTAAAATTCACAAATCAGCCAGACACAGTAGGTCATTCTTGTAATCCCATCATTTTGGGAGATTGAAACAGGAGGATTACTTGTGCCCAGGAATTCAAGACCAGCCTGGGCAACATAGCAAGACCCTGTCACTACAAAAAATAAAACTAAGTGAAACATTGGCCAGGGTCGTGGTATGCACCTAAAGTCCCACTGACTTAGGAGGCTGAACAGGGAAGATTGCTTGAGCTCAAAAGTTCAAGTTTCCAGCGGCCTATGATTGTGCCACTGCACTCCAACCTGGATGACAGCAAGATCCAGCCTCTTAAAAAAATATAATAAAAATGCATAGATCATTTGTTTTATCCTACAAAATATATGTCAGTGGTCATAATCATTTATGTCATTCTCTGAAATCTTTATACAGATCTAAAATTTAACAACAAATGTTATAGTTAAAGATGAGTTGTAGCTGATATCTAGTGTGAAAAATATTAGTATTTTCTTACTATTTAGGTTTTTTTTTTCTTGAAGTGTCTTTTAAATTCATTTTTATTGCTTCAACTACTAAGATTGGTGTGTATTTGTAGAATGCTTTAGAGCTTGTGAAAACCAGGACACAATGCACAGACTGGGAGGCCGAATAGAACAGTAAGGTTAAGAACAAAGGCTTTGCTACCAGACAGTCTTGGATTCATGTCTTGCCCCACAGGCTGTTAAATCACTGACCTTAAGAAAACTACTTAACTTGTTTAACCTCTATTTTCTTGTTTGTAAAATGTTATAATACCTGCCTCATTGGTTTTATTTTAATAAGATGAAATGAGAAAAGGCATAATAAATGAAATATAATTTTCTTTGTACCTGGCATATAGTAAATAATAAAAACAACCATCATTATTGTTCCTCTTTTAATATTGTTATCTCATTTAATACTTGTTTTCTATAGAGAATAACCTTTAAAATTCCACACTGCTCAGTATCCAACTAGACAGAAGTATTAACTTGGTCGCCCACCCAAGGACCCTCCACTTTCGTTGCTCTCTGCTGACCCTTGTAGGAATCAAATAAAAACTCACTCTTGGTAAAAACAAATAGGCTGCTTAGCTTTTCCTTGCTAAATTCACCATTTAAGTTATATGAACCGATTATGGAGGAATAGATCAGAAAGAAACTATGCCATATAAAGAATAGGAAGCATGCAATATGCTGATTTTAGTATGTGAGCTTTAGGAGCTTGAGTTAGCATCTTTATGGATATATTGCTATGCTTTCACCTCTAGAGTCATTTCCTATAGGTTTAGGGATGGGTTTTGTGGAGTTGAGGGTGTTGTTGGGTTTTTTTTTTTTTTGCATATTTAATGCCAAAATATTATGGCAAATGTAGAAGGAGAAGTTGAAATAAAACTGAAAGATCACCATGAAGCAAATAAACATGTTTCTCATAATCTTGATGAGAGGGATTTACATCTTAACATTTTGAATCTTCTAGGCATATTCCAACTTAAAATTCCTGAATCGGGATCAAAAAGACATACTACTAGTCCTATACATGAAGTAAAACATAAGAAACCATTGTTAAAAGCTACAGGAATAAAAAAATCTAAGATGCCAATACAATAAAGAAAACAGCAGCAATCTTGTTTTGTTTATTCATCCAGTTAACAAATATTTATTGAGAGTCTAATATTTTCTAGGAACAGATCATCAAGAAGAGAGGTAATTTGAGTAGTGCATGCTTGGTTCCACTGTAGGCCAAAAAACAAAACAAACAACAACAACAAAAATACATAAATAAATAAACCTGTAAATAAAGACAGACGCTAGATGTGACTGCACAAAAAAACAGTGATCCACCTAATGACAAGTGGGCCATCCCAGGAACTCTTATTTGAATGGTCCTCTACTCCTCCTAGATCTATTAATATATTACTCCTTGCTTTACCTCTACTCAAAGGATCAAATTTGTTTTAGATCTTGTTTTGCCTCTACCCAACATGAAAATTTATTTTTGATATGTATGAATTCACCTGACTTCATTTGTCAGAGCTTTTTTTTCCCCCCATTTTTCTCCTTCTCTCTCTCTTATTAAAATACCTGTTGTGGGTATTTTTGTATGTCTGTTTCTCTAGTCTTCTCCAATATGCTTATTCAAAATATTTGAGGATCTTTGGAAATGGAGGAATGTTCTGGTACAGTTCTTAAACCAAATTTCCATCTGTCAAAAGTTGCCTGAATAGTGATACATACCAAAATTACCAAACCTACATCTCCAAAACATGTGAGCTGATTGTGTCGATCATTGAGATAATGTCATAGATTCTATTACATTTAGAATTGTGCTGTAAAAGCCATACATTACATATTAATTAAATTGTAATTATGCCTATATGAAACTGACAGAGACTCTTAAAGAATTCACAATTTAAGCATCAGGTAGATTAACTAGAGAGCTCACTAAGAAGATGATACAAGAGTACAGTGTTAGAACCCAGATCTGTAATTTGTCTCATTTTCTTTCATGGGATAAACCAATTATGATAATAAATGACAGAACTTTAAGAGGGTTTCAGAAATAAAATATGAGAATAGATGATGTGAATGACCATAATATAACGTTGTTTTTTGTGTTCTATAACTTATATTCTAATATTTTGCTTTAGATATTAATAATACCTAAAATTTAAATAAATATAAATGGTTTAAAGTATATAATGTATTACCATCACATTTGTCTCTCATTACAATCTTGAAAGGAGAGGCAAAGGGAATAGATATCTTTTCAATACTGGTACCTATACCGGGTGGGTCCTTTTCATACATGACCTTAATTAATTCTCACTGTGATATTCTGAGGTAACTATTAGCCTCCTTGATATCATTCTCCTGATAAAATGGAGTCTCAGAGTCATTCAGCTTTTAAGTTGTAAAACCAGGGAATACCCAAGTAATCTTTCTCCTATTCTACATAGTGGTCATGTCATATATTATCTCTTTACATATTAGAAAACAGATCCATTAAAAGTGATTTGTTCCAATAGTCCACTTATTATTTTACCATGTAAAATACAGCATGTATTATAAGCAGTCATTAAAGATGTTCAGTTATGTAGCAGAATTTATTCTTGTGAATTAAACTAACTTGTGCAAAAATATAAGATTAAACACAGCCAAAGGTACATGCTGTAAGCTTTGTACAACTGGATATGCAAGATAGGATAGATTGTTGTAAAGATTAAGGGATTTGATATAAAAGATATTTGGTTGCAATGAAACAGATTTTTCTGTTTTAGTTTTTTTACTCTTTTTTGTTATTATACCTTAAGTTCTGGGGTACATATGCAGAACGTGCAGGTTTGTTACATAGGTATACACATGCCATGATGGTTTGCTGCACCCTTCAACCAGTCATCTACATTAGGTATTTCTCCTAAAGCTATCCCTCCCCTATCCCCCCATCCCCCTACAGGCCCCAGTGTGTGATGTTCCCCTGCCTGTGTCCATGTGTTCTCATTGTTCAACTTCCACTTATGAGTGAGAACATGTGTGTTTGGTTTTCTGTTCCTCTGTTAGTTTGCTGAGAATGATGGTTTCCAGCTTCATCCATGTCCCTGCATCCATATTCCTGAATGAACTTACCCTTTTTCAGTTTCATAGTATTCCATGGTGTATATGTGCCACATTTTCTTTATACAGTCCTGGCATTTGGCTTGGTTCCAAGTCTTTGCTATTGTGAAAAGTGCCACAATAATTGTATGTGTGCATGTGTTTTTATAGCAGAATGATTTATAATCCTTTGGGTGTATACCCAGTAAAGGAATTGCTAAGTCAAATAGTATTTCTCGTTCTTGATATTTGAGGAATTGCCGCACTGTCTTCCACAATGGTTGAACTAATTTACACTCCCATCAACAGTGTAAAAGGGTTCCTATTTCTCCACATCCTCTCCAGTATCTGTTGTTTCCTGACTTTTCAATGATTCTAACTGGTGCGAGATGATATGTCATCGTGGTTTTGATTTTCATTTCTCCAATGACCAGTGTTGATGAGCTTTTTTCACATGTTTGTTGGCTGCATAAATGTCTTCTTTTGGAAAGTGTCTATTCATATCCTTTGCCCACTTTTTGATGGGGTTGTGTTTTTTTTTTCTTGTAAATTTGTTTAAGTTCTTTGTAGATTCTGGGTATTAGCCCTTTGTCAGATGGACAGATTGCAAAGCTTTTCTCCCATTTTGTAGGTTGCCTGTTCACTCTGAGGCTAGTTTCTGTTGCTGTGCTGAAACTCTTTAGTTTAATTAGATCTCATTTGTCTATTTTGGCTTTTGTTGCCATTGCTTTTGGTGTTTTAGTCATGAAGTCTTTGTCCATGTCTATGTCCTTAATGGTATTGCCTAAGTTTTCTTCTAGGGTTTTTATGTTGTTAGGTCTTACATTTAAATCTGTAATCCATCTTGAGTTAATTTTTATATAAGGTGTAAAGAAGGGATCCAGTTTCAGCTTTCTGCACATGGCTAGCCAGTTTTCCCAACACCATTTATTAAATAGGGAATCCTTTCCCCATTGCTTGTTTTTGTCAGGTTTGTCAAAGATCCGATGGTTGTAGATGTGTGGTATTATTTCTGAGACCTCTGTTCGGTTCCACTGGGCTATATATCTGTTTTTGGTACCAGTACCATGCTGGTTTTGTTACTATAGCCTTGTAGTACAGTTTGAATTCAGATAGTGTGATGCCTCTAGCTTTGTTCTTTTTGCTTAGGATTGTCTTGGCTATGCGGATTCTTTTTTTTTTTCTTTTTTTGGTTCCATATGAAATTTAAAGTAGTTTTTAAAAATTCTCTGAAGAAAGTCAACGGTATCTTTATAGGGATAGCATTGAATCAATAAATTACTTTGGGCAGTATGGCCATTTTCACGATATTGATTCTTCCTATCCATAAGCATGGAATGTTTTACCATTTGTTTGTGTCCTTCCTTATTTCCTTGAACAGTGGTTTGTAGTTCTCCTTGAAGAGGTCCTTCACATCCCTTGTAAGTTGCATACCTAGGTATTTTATTCCCTTTGTAGCAATTGTGAGTGGGAGTTCGCTCATGATTTGGCTCTCTGTCTATTGGTGTATAGGAATGCTTGTGATTTTTGCACATTGATTTTATATCCTGAGAATTAAAAATACCTTAGTTCAATTGCTATATAATTGAAAATATTAACTTATGTCACACAGAATGTAACAAGGGAGCATCCATTACCCAGTGGTTTCAAACACCTTCTTTGGCATATCTGAAACCATACAAGAAGTACTGAAAATATTGTTTAGCTACTTCATAAATCTGAACCATAGTGAGTAAGCTCTTTGTTGTTTCATAGTGAACAAGATTTCTTGCAAAGAGAGACACTCGTATAATTGTTTCAATTACATAACTTCCACTCTTTCCTAGGATCCAAGGTGAGTCCAGATTTTCCAATTACCTGTTTTACAAAGAGCCCTATAAGGGTGATCAAGTGAGGTAGCAAAGTTAGCTTCTAATAATGCCCATTTGACAATTTTGGTGAATTAAAATGTTTATAAAATTTTTACTTTAAGGTTAGTTCTTTAGTTTCTTAGCAGATTGCAGATACCTGTTGTGTTTTATTTTATTTTTCAAAATTTGGTTTTGTGAAGAAGATATGACCAGTAGTGTTGGGGAGCAAGGAAAAACTCAAACTAAATCATGAACTGAGAGCAAATTGAGGGAAAAAATTCTCCTGGAGCGAATTTTAATGAGTGATTACTGATTTAAAGAAAAAAGGCAAATGTAAGATAGAATAAATAATGCTTTATTATAAAAAAGAGAACATATTCTCAACCACACAGAATATAACTTATTATATTTTTATTGATACATAATATTTACATATTTATGGGGTAATGTGATATTTTGTTACATATATAGAATATGTAATGATCAAAGCAGAGTATTTGAGGCATCCATCACTTTAAGTATTTATCATTTCTCTGTGTTAGGAACAATTCAAGTCCTCTCTTCTGGCTACTTTGAAATATACGATACATTGTTTTTAACTATAGTCACTCTACTCTGCTGCTGAACAATAGAACTTACACCTTTAATCTAAGTATATTTGCACATATTAACTTGCCTCTCTTCTCCCCAGCAACCTTTCCCAGCTTCTAGTACCTGCCAACTTTTTTAGCTCCCACATGTAAGTGAGAACATGCAATAATTGGCATTATGTGCCTGCTTTTTTTTACTAAATATAATGACCTCTAGTTCTATCAATGTTACTACAAATGACATTTTACTATTTCCTACAGCCAAATAATATTTCATTGTGTATATATAACACATTTTCTTTATCCATTCGTTCATTGATGGACACTTAGATTGATTTCATGTCTTTGCTATTGTGAATAGGGCTATAATAAACCTGTGAGTACAATTATCTCTTTTATATACTCATTTCTTTTCCCTTGAATAAATACCCAGTAGTGAGATTACTGGATTGTATAGTAATTCTGTTTTTAGTTTTTTGAGAAATCAACATACTTTTGTCCCTAGTGGCAAATGACTGCACTGTTTTACGTTCCCACTAACAGTGTATTAGATCCCTTTTCCTCCACGGCCCTGTTAGCATCTGTTATTATTTGTTTTTTTATAATGGCCATTCTACCTGGGATAAGATGATGTCTCATTGTGATTTTGATTTGCATTTCTCTAATGATTAGTGATATTGAGAGTTTTTTTCATTTGAATGTCATCTATTGAGAAATGTCTATTAATGTCCTTTGCCCATTTTTAAGGGAATTATTTTTTGTTATTGAGTTGTTTGAGTTCTTTTTATGTTCTGGATATTAGTCGCTTGTCAGGTTAATAGTTTGCAACCATTTTCTCCCATTAAATGGGTTGTTTCTTCCCTCTGTTAATTGTCTCTTCTGCTGTGCAGAAGTTTAATATAGTCCAGTTTGTCTATTTTTGTTATAGTTGTCCATGGTCTTATGGTCTTAGCCATAAAATCTTTGCCTAGGTTAGTGTCAATGAAGTGTTTTCCCTTTGTTTTCTTTTATGAGTTTTACAGCTTCAGGCCTTCCATTTAAGTCTTTAATCCTTCTCAACTTGATTTTTGTGTATGGTCAGATAAGGGCCCAGTTACATTCTTTTGCATATGAATGTCCAATATTCCTAGCATCACTTATTGAAAAGGAAGTTCTTTACCCAGTACATGTTCTTAGCAACTTTGACAAATGTCAGTTGGCTATAAATATGTGGATGTATTTCTGATTTCTCTATTCTGTTCCATTGGTCAAAGTACCTGTTTTTATACCAATACTGTGCCTTGTAATATATTTCTCAGCCAGTCAGTGTGATTCCTCCAGCTTTGTTTTTTGTTTGTTTTGTGATTTGTTTTGTTGTTTTTGTTTTTGGGGTTTTTATGGTTGAGATCTTTTTGTTGTTGTTCAGGATCGCTTCAGCTATTCTGGCTCTTTTTTTGATTCTATACAAATTTTACAATTTTTTTTGCCATTTCTGTGGAAAACAACGGACTTTGGTATTTTTATAAAAATTGCATTGAATCTGTAGATTGGTTTGGGACGTTAGCTTATATTAATGATCTTAATTCTTTCAATCCAAGAGCATGGAATGTCTTTCCAATTGTTTCTGTCCTTTTTAATTTCTTCCATTAGTGTTTTGTAGTTTTCCTTGTAGATAACTTTCACTTCCTTGGTAAATCTGTTCCTAGATATTTGATTTCTGTAGGTATTGTGAATAAAATTGCTTTCTTAATTTATTTTTTGACTTTTATTATTGGTGTACAGAAATGCTACTGATTTTTTTATAATGAATTTGTATCCTCTAATTTAATGACTTTAGTAGTTCTAAGAGTTTTTTGGTGGAGTATTTTGTGGGCATTCTTATCTTGTTCCCATTATTAGAGAGAAATTTTCAACTTTTCTCCATTCAGTATGATGTTAGCTGTGGGTCTGTCATATCTTGCCTTTATTATTTTGATACATATTCTTTCTATGCCCAGCTTGTTGAGAATTTTTATTATGAAGTGATGTTAAATTTTATCAAATACTTTTTCGGCATCTGATGAGATGATCATATGATTCTTTTGCCTCATTCTGCTGATGTGATGTATTATGTTTGTTGATTCACATATGTGAAACCATACTTGCATCTTTTGGTATAAATCCCACTTCGTAACATTATATATTATCTTTTTGATGTGCTGTTGAAATCAGTTTGCTATTATTTTGTGGAGGATGTTTTTGAAGATGTGTTCATCAGGGATATTTATGTATAGTTTTCTTATTTTGTTGTGTCCTTCTCAGGTTTTGGTATCAGGGTAATACTGGTCATAGAATGAGTGAAGGAGAATTTCTTTCTCTTCAATTTTTTCGGATTAGTTTGAGGAGGATTGGTATTAGTTCTTTATATGTGTGGTGAAACTCAGCAGTGAATCCATCTGATCCTGTGCTTTATTTTATTGGGAGATTTTTATTACTAAACCAGTCTTACTATTAAATATTGGTCTGTTCAGATTTTCAATATCTTCCTCACTAAACCTTGGTAGGTTGTATCTTGCCAGGAATTTGTCCATTTCCTCTACTTTTTCCAGTTTTTTATCATATAGTTGTTGCTAATAATCTCTGACAATCTTTTATTTCTGTGGTATTGATATGGTTAGGCTTTGTGTTCCCACCCAAATCTCATATTTAATTGTAATACACATAATACCTATAATCCCCATGTGTCAAGGGAGAGACCAGGTAGAGGTAACTGAGTCATGGAGGTGTTTTTCTCCATGCTATTCTTGTGATAGTGAGTCCTCAGGAGATCTGATGGTTTTATGAGAGGCTCTTTCCCTTCACTTGGCACTTCTTCCTGCCACTTTGTGAAGAAGATGCCTTGCTTCCCCTTCACCTTCTCCCATAGTTGTACATTTGTTGAGGCCTCCCCAGACATGCTGAATTGTGAGTCAATTCAACCTCTTTTCTTTACAAGTTACCCATTCCTAGGCAGTTCTTTATAGCATTATGAAAATGGACTAATACAGTAAATTGGTACAAGGAGTGGGTTACTACTATAAAGATACACAAAAATGTAGAAGCAGCTTTGGAACTGAGACAGGTGGAGGTTGGAACACTTTGGAGGGCTGAGAAGAAGACAGGAAGATGTGAGAAAGTTTGGAACTTCCTAGGGACTTGGTGAATGGCTTTGACCAAAATGCTGATAGTGATATGAACAATGAAGTTCAGGCTGAGTTGGTCTCAGATGGAGATGAGGAACTTGTTGAGGCCTGGAATAAAGATGACTCATGCTATGCTTTAGCAAAGAGACTGGAGGCATTTTGCCCCTGACCTATAGATCTGTGGAACTTTAAACTTGAGAGAGATGATTTAGAGTATCTGGTGAAAGAAATATCTAAGCAGAAAAGTGTTCAAGAAGTGACTTGGGTGCCCTTAAAAGTATTCCATTTTATACATTTGCAAAGAGATAGTTCAGAATTTGAACTTATGTTTAAAAGAGAAACAGAGCATAAAAGCTTGAAAACTTGCAGCCTGACAATGCAGTAGAAAAGAGAAAACAATTTTCTTAAAAGAAATTCAAGCCAGCTGTAGAAATTTGCATAATGAACAAGTAGACTAATGTTCATCACCAAGACGATGGCAAAAAAAAAAAATGTCTCCAGGATATGTTGGAGGTATTCACGGCAGCCTCTCCCACCACAGTCCTGGAGCCCTAGGAAAAATGTTTTGTGGGCAAGGCCCAGGGCCTTTCTGCTTTCAGAAGTCTCCAAACTTGGTGCCCTGCATTCCAGCCATGGTTAAAAGAGGCCAATGTACAGCTCAGTCCATTGCTTCAGAAGATGCAAGCCCCAAACCTTGGCAGCTTACATGTAGTGTTGAGCCTGTGGGTACACAGATGTCAAAAATAGAGGTTTGGGAACCTCTGCCTTGATTTCAGAGGATGTATGAAAATGACTCAATGTCTAGGTGGAGGTTTGCTGCAGGAGAGGAGCCCTCATGGAGGACCTCCACTAAGTCAGTATGGAAGGGAAATGTGTGGTGCACACCCCACACAGAGTCCCCACTGGGGCACTGACTAGTGGAGCTATGAGAAAACAGCCCCAATCCTCCAGATCCTAAAATGCTAGATCCTCTAACAGCTTGTACCATGCACCTGGAAAAGCTGCAGACACTCAACACCAGCCTGTGAAAGCAGCTGGGTGTGGGGTATTTATGCTGTAAAGCCACAGGGGCAAAGCTGCCCAAGACCATGGGAATCCACCTCTTGCATCAGCATGACCTGGATGTAAGACATGGAGTCAAAAGAGATATTTCAGAGCTTCAGGATTTGACTGCCCTGGTGGTTTTTTGGACTTGCATAGGGCTTGTGGCCCCTTTGATTTGGCCAATTTCTCCCAATTGAAATGGGAGATTTACCCAATGCATGTACCCCCACTGTATCTGGGAAGTAACTAACTTGCTTTTGATTTTACAGGCTTATAGGTGGAAAGACCTTGCCTTGTCTCAGATCAGACTGTGGACTTGAACTTTTGGATTATGCTGGAATAAATTAAGACCTGGAGGACTGTTGGGAAGTCAAAATTCTTTTGAAATGTGAAAGAGACATGAGATTTGGGAGGGTCCAGGGGCAGAATGATATGGTTAGGCTTTGTGTACTCACCTCCATCTCAATTGAATTGTAATCCACATAATACCCATAATCCCCACATGTCAAGGGAGAGACTAGGTAGAGAGAGTTGAATCATGTGGGTGCCCCCATGCTGTTCTTGTGATAATGAGCAAGTTTTCATGAGATCTGACAGTTTTATAAGGGGACTTTCCCGTTTTGCTTGGCACATCACCTTCCTTATGCCTTGTGTTGCTTTTCCTTCGCTTTCTGCTGTGATTGTAAATTTCCTGAGGCCTCCCCAGCTAGGCTGAACTGTTAGTCAGTTAAACCTCTTTCCTTTATATATTGCCCGGTCTTAGACAGTTACTCATGGCAGTTGAAAACAGACTAATGCAGGTATCAATTGTGATGTGTCCTCTTTCTTTTCTGATTTTGTTTATTTGGGCTTTCCCTCTCCTTAGCTATTGTAAGTAGTAGTTTATCAATTTTCTCTTTTTTAAGAACCAATGTTTCATTTTATTGATCCTTTTATTGTTCTTTAAGACTATTTTGTTTCGTTTTACTCTTTAATATTTCTCTCTTTCTGCTAATTTGGGGTTTGGTTTGTTCTTGCTTTTCTAATTCCTTGAGTTGCATTGTTAGATTGCTTATGATGTTTATTGCTATAAACTTCACCCTTAGTACTGCTTTTGCTGCATCTTACAGATTTTGGTATGTTGTATTTTCATTTTTAATTGTTTTAAGAACTAGAACATGAACATGTTGTTTAATTTCCATGTACTTGTATAATTTCCAAAGTTGCTCTTGTTGTTGATTTATAGATCTAGTCCATGTGATCTAAGAATATACTCGATAAGACTTTGATTTTTTTAAAGTTGTTGAGACTCGTTTTGTGGCCTAATATAGCTTCTATCCTGGAGAACATTTCATGTGCTGGTAAGAACAATATATTCTGCAATTGTTAGGTAAAATATTCTGTAAACGTGTGTTAGGTCCATTTCATCTAAGTCTACTTTAATGTTTCTTTGTTGATTTTCTCTGTAGATGATTTGTCTAATGCCTAGAGTGGAATATTTAAGTACACCACTGTTATTTTATTAGAATCTATCTTTCTCTTTAGAACTAGTAATGTTTGTATTATGAATCTGGGTGTTCTAGTGTTGGGTGTGTGTATATTTAGAATTGCTACATTCTCTTGACACATTGATTCCCTGTTATCATTGTATAGTTTTCTTATTTGTCTTTTTTACTGTGTTTGACTTGAATTCTGTTTTATCCAATGCAATTATAGCTACTGTTACTCACTTTTGGTTTCTGTTATTATGGAGTTTTTTTTTTTACCCCTTTACTTTGTGGCTTTATGTACCTTATAGGTAAAGTGTGTTTTTTGTAAGCACCATATAGTTGGATCATGTTTTTGTAACCATTCCACCAGTCTATACCTCTTAAGTAAATAATTTAATCTTTTTACATTCAAGGTTAATACTGACATCTGAGGTTTTGTTCATGTCATATTGTTGTTTTTTTGTTGTTATGTATATTCCTTGTTCCTTTCTTATTCTTTTATTGTTTTCCATTGTGGTTTAGTGGCTGTCTGTCATGATACTATTTGAGTTCTTTCTCTTTTTCATTGTATGTATGCTTTACTATTGAGTTTTATACATTTGTGTTTTCATAATGGCAGATGTATCCTTTTTCTTCCAAATTTAGGACTCCCTTGAGTATTTCTTACAGAGCTGGTCTACTGGTGTTGAATCTCCTCAGTTTTTGCTTGTCTGTAAGAGGCCTTATTTCTCCTTAATTTATTGAAGATAATTTTTCTGTATATAGTATCATTGGCTGGAAGTTTTTCTTTTAAAACTTTTAATATATCATCCCATTTCCTCCTGCCTTGTATGGTTTCTAGTGAGAAACCAATTTTAGTCTAGTGAGGATTCCCTTATAGGTGACTAGACACTTTTGATGCTTTTAGAGTTCTCTGTCTTTGACTTTAGACAGTTTGACTGTGATGTGCCAGGAAGAAGACCTTTTATGCAACATGTCTTTAAGGATATCTCAGAGCCTTCTTTATCTGGATGTCTAATTCTCTTGCTAGACTTGGGAAGTTTTCATGCAATATTATGTTAAATAGATTTTCTAAACCTTTCATCCTTTCTCCATCTTCTGAGACTCTGACTGTTTAAATATTTGGTCCCTTTATGATGTCCTATGTATCATGAAGGCTTTGCTCATTCTTTTTTGTTCTTTTCTTCATTTATGTCTGACTCATTTATTTGAAAAGACCTTTCTTCAAGTTCTAAGATTATTCTTCTTCATCTAATCTATTGTTGAGGATTTCAAATGTATTTTTTATTATATTCAATGAATTTTTCACCTTCAAAATTTCTGTTCTTTTTTATAATGCCTGTCTCTTTGATAAATTTCTCATTTATATCCTGAATTGTTTTTCTGATTTCTTTGTATTGGTTTTCATAATTTTCTTGTAACTCACTGAGATTCTTTCGAATTAACAATATGGATTCTTTTATTGGGTTGTGTTTCTTTTTGCTTGGGATCTGATACTAGAGAATTACTGTGTTTCTTTGACATTATCTTATTTTTATTATGTTTCCTGTGTCACTGCATTGATACATTTCTGATCTTGTATAAGGCACTTCTTCCCATTTTTTAAATTTGCTTTTGTAGAGAGTTACTTTCTTCCTAAAGATGTATCTATGGTGTTGATTGTGTAGGGCACCTTGGCTTTGATTCTTAGTTTGTGCAATAGTGTAGTCTCTCTATGATGTTTCTTTGGACTATAAACAGCATTGTTTGCATCTGTGATTTCCTTGGTAGCATAGGGTACAGTTATAAATGGAGGATACGGTGAAGTTCTTCTGCAGACTGGGATGCTAAGCAGGCCAACTTTGGGTCCCAGTGGTGGCAGCAATGAGCTGAGCTTGTCTGTTCTTGGGACCCAGCATAGTGTATGCTCGCACTAATTTTAGGAGGTCTAGGTGGGTCAATTCTTGGGCCTCCAGTTGACTTATTCAGTGTCAGTAGTGGTAGCAGTGAGCCAGGAAGGTGGGCAGGTTAGTAGGTCCCTGAGACATTGGCATGGCATGGACAATGGCAGTGATAGTGGTAGGAAAACCCTGTTGGTCCTGAGTGATGTACACTGGCATTGGCAGTGGCTATGATGGGCCGGGTTAGCCAGTCTCCAGGCCCACAGGTGGTACATGCCAGTAGGTGACAACTGAGGAGTAAGTGGCTGGGTAAATAGACCCAATCTCAGGTACCTGGGAGGATTTTATAGGTACCAATTGTGGCAGACTCAACTAACCCATGGCCCAGCAGGTAGGAGAAGGCACAAAACCAGGCCAGGCAGGCTTGTCCTCAGGCCTCCTAATAGCACATACCAGGACCAGCCATGGTAGGCAGAGGTGTTATAGCCAACAGCAGAGTGCTCAGGTGTGAATGGTAGCAGCCACACTGCTGCCTTGCCACTGTGGACAGTGGACTGCTGGCAAGGAGAGAATGTTTACATCACTCATGCCTCAACTGCTTCTATGATAGCTATTATCTCACTCATGCTTCAGTCCCCAGTAGCTGGAGTTTATGCCTTGGTCATGAACTACATGCCTGAGCTCTGGCTGAAGTAGCCTACACATTTCTTATGGCTGAAACCCAGGGGCTACAGTTCACAATTCTCTCATACCTTAGCCCTGGCACTGCTGGGTTCCGGGGCAGTTCACAGGCTGCTGGGGGCAGATCTCTAAATTGGTGACTTGCTCTAGCTTCTTAGGTGTCACAGAATATGTGCGACCCAGTGCAACCTCCCTTCTTGGAGCAGTGCCATCAGAGAATTTCTCCATAGAGCCCTATGTTAGTTTCAGGACCCACAAGAGTAGAGGGATTCTCCCATGTCTAGGATTGCAAGAGTCCACAGTGGGAATGTAGACCACTAAAGACGTCTCATTTATACTTTCCCTGTGTTGAGGAGTCTCTCTCGTTTCCCAGCTGATCCTGGTCAAACAGCATGCCTTACTTCCTTTTTCTTGCTTGCTTTAGATATTTTCTGTCACTTTTCTGTTGAATTTGTTGCATTCCAGTATTTTCTCTCAAGGGATCTATATGAAGTGTGATTATCTACTCACTACTTTGGTTCTTTGGGGGTAGAGGAGGCAAGGACAAATTCTAGAAGTCAGCTATCATTAGGCTGCTCCTAATTTGATGTATTTTTTATTTATTTTATAACAAAAACACTTTATATTGTTTTACAACAAGCCAACAACAAACACAACTGCAAAATTATAAACATGACAATTCTAAATTCTCAAATGGAATTCCAAGACCAGAGTGTGCTCCCCCACTTCAATTGTATTTCTTTATATTTCTTTCTTCTTGTTATCTGTCAATCCCTAGTCAGATGGTAGTTTACACACATTTTCTCCCACTCTGTGAGTTGTCTCTTCATTTTGTTGATTGTTTCCTTTGCTATGCAGAAGGCTTTTAACTTGATGTGATCCCATTTGTCCATTAACTGCTTTGGTTGTATGTGCCCATGGGATATTGTTCAAGAAATTTTTACCCAAACCTATGTCCTGGAAATTTTCCCAAGTGTTTTCTTATACTCGTTTCATGGTTTCAGGTCTTATATTTAAGTCTTTAATCCATTTTGATCTGATTTTTGTATATGGCAATAGTTAGGAACCTACTTTCATTCTTCTGCATATGGATATCCAGTTTTTCCAGCAGAGACTATCTTTTCCCCAGTGTATGTTTTTGGTAACTTTGTCAAAATTGAGTTGATTCTGGATGTATACATTTGTTTCTGGATTCTCTATTCTGTTACCTTTGTCTATGTGCCTGTTTTTATGTCATTATCATGATATTTTGGTTACTATAGCTCTGTAGCATAATTTGAAGTCAGGTAATGTGATTCCTCCAGTTTTGCTCTTTTTTTTATACAACAGCAAGCATTAATACAGAAAATGGAGAGAGACCAAATCTTATAATGTCATTTTCATGATTAAAATTTTTCAAAGTCTCCTTCCTCATTACCACTAATACAAGGTCCAAACTTTTTAACATGGCACTTCTAGAGCCTCATAAGCCTCTATTTCCCCATGTAGACTTGGGCTTGACTGTCATTATCTCCTGAAAGTTCAGAAGTTTTGTATTATACAAACTGCCTTTCTTCATTTTCTCCAATGTACTGGCATATGCCGTGTTTATTTATCATTATTTCCACCTTGATCTGTGAACTCCTTGACAAAAGGAACTGTGTTCTGTTCATATTTATATTTCCCTGTACCAGTGTTATGAGTTGAATCGTGTCCCTAAAAAGATGATGTTTTAACCGCTGTTTCCTGTGTATGTGACCTTATTTGGAGATAAGGTCTTTATTAATGGTCAGTTGGGATATGGTTATAAGGGTAGACTCTATTCCAATATGTCAAGTGTCTTTACAAAAAAAATTGGACACAGAGACAGACATGCACATATGGAAAATTCCATGTGAAGAGGAAGACTGAGATCGGAGTGATGCATCTACAAGATAAGGAATGCAAAATATTGCCAGCAAATCACCAGAATCTAGAAGAGGGGAATGAAATAGATTGTCTCTTTTAGCTTTCAGAAGTAATCAACCTGCTAATGCCTTGATCTTGGTCTCCTAGCCTGCAGAACTACGAGGCATTAAATTTCCATTAGTTATAACACAGTTTTTAGTACTTTGTTGTTGCAGCTCTAGAAAACTAAGATAGCCTGGAATTGAGTGTTGTTTTAATGAGTGAATGACGTAGCTCATTACATTATTTTACCCCCGATTCCTTCCCTGCATGGTTTGCTAAAGTATGCTTATGGAAAAAAGATCCAGTGGTCTTGATTTAGTTCAGTAATTCATTTAAAAATTAGTTTCGAAGCTGGGTATAGTGGTGCACACCTATAGTCAGCTGCTTGGAAGGCTGAGGTTGAGGGAATCTCTTCACCTCAGAAGTTTAAGTCCTGGACAACATAGCATAGACCCCTATCTTTTAAAATAAAAATTAAAAATTCATTTTTGAATATCTACTTTGTTAATAAAACCCCTGGGCATACACAATAAGAGGGTTATTTTCTCCTCTACCTTTAAAATGGTAACCATCCAATATGGGGGAATAAGATATTCCTACAACAAATTTGCGCATATCACAGCATTTATTTATGGCAGCTGCCTATTGTGATTAATTGGTGTTCATGTCATACCAACTGTTGAAAGTTCTAAATATCAGCCCTTCCTATAAATAAATAACTATACTCTAATTCTATGTAAAAATTGATGTATCATTAAAAGTGAGATAAAGCTGGGGAGAGATAGCAAGGGGAGAAATGCCAGATGTAGATGATGGGGAGGAAGGCAGCAAATCACACTGCCACAAGTGTACCTATGCAACAATTTTGCATGTTCTTCACATGTACTCCAAAACCTAAAATGCAATAAAATAAATAAATGGGGGGAAAAAAAGACAGATAAAGCATTATATTGGGCAGTGAAGAGAGAGTACTTTTAATTTAAAGAAGTGGCAATTAGGAGGAAGAACTTTGCAGAGGAAATGTTACTGAATAGAGGCCTTTGTGAATGGAAATTTTTCAAAATCCACCCAGTTACCCTTCAGATATTTCAACTTGCTTTCTCCAGCAACAACTCTGCCAATGGTACATCCACATCAAACTTCAACATGTGAGAATCTAAATAACTTTTATGGTTTTGTATGCTGGAATCTGTATACTTCCAAGACAATTTAGACGGTATTCAGACGTCAGTGTTGAATGATCTTGGTTTGCATGGCAGCAATAATTAACCTGGAAAAACTGCACAAACAGATGTGGTTGACAGCTTGAGGCAGTGTCTGTAACTTCGCTTATATTTTAATGATGGAAGCTTGGGGGATATTTCATTTCAAGTATCATGAACTAGTCCGTAAACAAGTAGGACAGCGTCTAATCACAATCTATCATACAGCCCCATAAGCAGTCAACTTGTGATTTGAGCAGACTGTTTCATCTTTAAGGTTAAAAAGTTGGTCAATGAGAGTTCTTTAAGAAAGTAACTGTGTCTTTCATTGGTCATTTTTAGTGTTCCTTTAGGGAAGAGACTGACATACTCTTCATTAATCCTTCACCACCCAATATAGTAGTTGGCATATTAAAAATTCTCAACAGATGTGGCTGGGTGTGGTGACTCATGCCTATAATCCCATTACTTTGGGAGGCCAAGGCAGGTGGATCAGGAGGTTAGGAAATGGAGACCATCTTGGCTACATGGTGAAAACCCATCTCTACCAAAAATACAAAAAAATGAGCCAAGCGTGGTGGCATGTGCCTGTAATCCTAGCTACTCAGGAGGCTGAGACAGGAGAATTACTTGAACCTGGAAGGTGGAGGTTGCAGTGAGCAGAGATTGCGCCACCCCACTCCAGCCTGGGTGACAGAGTGAGATTCTGTCTCAAAAAACAATGCTCAACATGCACTTTTTTTCCCTTGAGCTAAAGCAATCAACTAAAGTATACATATCTTTCTTAGTGTGGGGTACTTGAGATTCTAAAGTATACCTATGCCATGTGACAATTTGGTCTGAAGAATTCAATCACTCTTTCTGCATAAATTTTTTGAACCATTAATGTTAACACTGTGCTCAAAATAGTCTATTTTGTGCAACTCTACTTTCTAGGCTCATATAATTCTGTTAAAGAGAAAAGATCAGTGCACATCAAAGATTAATTTGTAAGGCGATTCAATCTAACTGCCTATATTTTCCATGCTTGTATCCAGACTTCTGAGAATTACTGGAGAAAAAAAAAAACTAGAACAATGCTATTATCAATCCACAGTCTCCAAACCCTCACTAGACAATCAACACAGTTCTCTGCCATTTTATACATTTCTCTAAGTAATTATATCTTCTATTTTCCCTTATAGCTATTCCAGAACATCTACACTTTCTTCATTCTCTGACCTCACTACTTCCCTCGTTCTTGATTGAGGACCATCCTTTCTTATTACCAGAGTAAACTGAAGATGAGAACTTCTTTAGTGTCCTGTTATTAACTTACAATCTTAGCATTCATCTCCACTGTCCTTTCCTCTTCTAATTCAGTGGGGGGAGTGTCCTCTTACCTTCATTTATTCACTTACTGGATACTTGGATATTTCTTGATATCCAAGTATCAAGGGCTGAACGTACATTAACATGCATTACAGATATTATTCTTTTCCTCTTGAAGACTGCATTCTGCCTAAAACTACTTATTACCATTGCCTAAACTTATTTCAGTTTCTCAGCTAAGCTACGTTATCTCTCAATGCTGGGTCTTTGAGTATTTGTTTCCCTCTGCAGGGGTGATCTCTCCCACTTTCTTGTTTTCTTGGTTCGTTGTTACCTTTCAGGTCTCAGATTATATATAATGACTGCAGTTATTCTTCTCTGACACTACCCCCTCTAGCCCAAGGTAGGCCACCCACCTATATGCTCCCATAGCCACTATTCCTCTTGTATCAGCACTTATCATGCTGCATTTTCATGATTGTTTTACCAGCCCTACTCTACCATAGAAAATAAGCTGCATGAGGACAAGAACCACAGATCTCTAATTCACTGATATAACAACAATATTTAGGCTGCTACGTGACACGTGGTCATCAGTAAGTGTTTAGTGAGTTAAAGAGAGGGATAAAGGCTGGTACAGAAAATTTGTTCTACTGGAGTACAAGTTAGAAATGGGAGAGTTTGTTCTACGCTTCTTCCCTAGCTTTTCGTGGTTGCTTACAATCTTTGGTGTTCCTTGGCTTGTTGATTCATCATTCTAATCTCTGTGTCACTTACCACATGAATTGCCCCCTCTTTATTTCTATGTTTCTGTGTCCAAATTTCCTCTTCTTTTAAGGGCACCAATCATTGGACCCTGATCTAGTATGACCTCATCTTCTTAAGTTACATCTGCCCCCCGAGAAGCTAGGATTACAGGCACCCACCGCCACACCTGGCTTTGTATTTTTAGTAGAAGCCAGCTTTCTCCATGTTGGTCAGGCTGGTCTAAAACTCCTGACCTCAGGTGATCCACCCACCTCAGCCTCCCAAAGTACTGGGATTACAGGTGTGAGCCACCATGCCCAGTCCATAATTCATCTTTTAAAGCTACATCTGCAAAGAACCTCTTTCCAAATAAGGTTACATTCACAGGTACCAGGTGTTAGAACTTCGGCACCTCTTTTTAGGGGACATAATTCAACCTATAACAGATGCCATGTGAGTAGGTTGTGGTTTATGGGCCAGATGGATGAGATTAAGGAGGGTTTGTAATATATAGAGAGAGGTAGAACTACAGATCAATGTCTAAAAACTTCAGCTATTATAGTAAGGAGACTGTGGCAAGTTCAAGAGATCTTTTCAAGACAGGACAGAGAAATGACCAAATCCATAACAGAAGAAAAGCATTGAGGGTAAGGAACTGAATATTCTAGAGAAAAAAGAAAGAAAGAAGTAAGGTCCGAAAGTGGAGGGGAAGATTTCGGTTTACAAAAGAGAAATAATGTTTCTTCCTTTAAGCAAAGGGAAAGCAGAAAGGATAGGTATATAAATGTGAATTTTTCAGAATGAAATAGACATTAAAGCAATGTGCTAAAGGTATGAGTGGGTATTACAAGATACGTAGTAGGAGGAAAAGTTTTGGGCTGTGGCTACAGTAAGTTAATTGGGTGATCTGTGAGCAATTCTTCAAGCAGGATTGAGGATGCTTTGCTTAGAAATTTTAAACAGAATCATTTCTTCCAATCCCAAATTTTGTCTTTTGAATCCAGAGAGAATCCAGAGAATAAGAAGATAAAGCTTTGGGTTTTTAATTAATCGTATTGGCAGTGGCCAGTGTGATTAACTACTCTCTCAAATTAAAATAAAAGATGCTTTTTTTTTTTTTTTTTTTTCATTTGTTAAAGCAACATTTTCTTTCTACAAAGGAAGAGATGTCAAGTAGTCTGTTATCAGTGTGGACCAGTTCCCACAGGGAAGGGGTTTTTTTTGTTTGTTTGCTTTTTAACTGAAACGCGTGCACATTCACAAGTTAAGTTGCCTGTATGGGTGGGTGTTTTCTAAGACACTGCCAGCCATGGTTCAAGATAGATTCTGTGTTTCCTTTAACAAAACATTGTAGGTAGAATGTGCAGAAAATAACTGGTGCTTTCTGTAAAGCAGTAAACGTCTTACCTAGCAGATCCTAAATAAACTCTGACAAAACCAGTCTGCTTAATAATTTTGAATTGTTTAGAGATAACCCAGAGCCCTCTCCTCAGAAACTCACATGAAATAAAGTTGAACCAAGTCATTGAATGAATAAGACATCCTAGGGCTTAGTTCTCTACACCCACAAAGAATATTCGGGTACATTGTAATCATATGACTTTTCAAAGCATTTGAGTGTTTATTCTGAGCTTTAGCACAGTATCAATCACGGCTGCCAAGACTTCTGCTTCAGGCCCCACCTCTCACTGACACCTCCTCCTCAGCGTAGGCAGGCAGCAAGGAAAAAGAGTGAACTGTTATCTGTTCATGGTGTTCTCTTTTTATAGCATGGGAAAAAGATTTTGTGTGGAGAAACTTTCAGTTAAAGGCTTTAACCAGGTTCAGACATTCCTTTGCTTGTGCCTGCACTTCCTGTGTTAACATGAGGAATCACTGTTTGGAGATATGCAAGGAAATTGGAAAGATGAACCCAGCCTTGTCTGATAGATGTAATCCTGAAGTTCTGCATGTGCACCACATGTTTGCCAAATAGGTTATTTTTAATTACTTGAGCAACTAGGTGTTTAAATTTGGCATGCCTTTTTCTTTTACTAGAGTAATGGAATATTCAGTGATTTTACTTCCTTTAGTGAAATGACTACTTACATTTTCCTGTGTCAGCTTTGTTTATGACCCACATGCTATAAGGTTTATTCTTAATGGCCCAACATTCCACAGTAGGTAGTATTATAATCAGCATTCTGGGGTGAGAACTACCAACTCTTTTCACTGAGTTTATTCTATAATGGACCAGTTTGTCATCACGTGATGGTCCAGAACTATTTCCTTGTCACGAACATGTCTTTTCAAAATGGTGACCAATTCTTTAATTGTCACAAAACTGTTGCTTCCCAAAAGTCAGTATTTTGGCCATTTTCGATGTTCCTGACTGATTTGAGTCAGGAACTCATTGCATTCATTTTGGTAGGGACTACTCCGGTTTATTGTATCATAAATACATATTTTGATTGTTTGCCAGGCATTTTTGCCTCAATTTTCAGCTCAGTAGAGTGGAACTTTATTAGCCCTGTGTGATGTAAGTCAGGACAGTTGATTCATTAGTCATTTATCCAGCCTGGAATCTGAATATTTATTGGTTTTAAATATGCATTTTCTTTTATCAGTTCTAACATAATCTATCAAGACCTAGTCCAAATGCTAAAACATCTGTTAATTATTCTCCTTCTCCCCTAAGAATTAAGTCATGCTCCCCTCACATAATGGTAGTACCAATGTAGAATGCATCCAAACCAGTTAGATTATGTCAAAGTGTTGAAGTGTCTTGTTTTCCCAACAGCTTGACAGTTTATCAAGACACTTACTGTATCGAGCATCTATTATTGCCGGTCACTACAGAATATAGATATATTTACTCCTTTATTATAAGCAAAGAAATGGAAACTCAAATTTGCACTTTTGTAAGATGAAAGAATCAGAAAGTGAAGCTGGCTCTGCTGTTGCCCTATTGCCTGCCCAGTGCTTAGCATAAACTCCGTACAGGCTGAGGATGGAGAGCTCGTCGAAGTTTACCTGAGGCAATGTGGTGCCTTATGCAGTTACTGACTGCAGCTACCACAGCTCACTGTTTCTGTCCCTTGCTCATTCAAAGCTACTAACTTCACCTTTAAGGGGGGACTTAAAGATGTGTGACTTCCCTTGTCTTCTTACATTCATTGGTTCATTCATTCTTTCATTTAGTACATATTTAAGAGGCAAGTATGTATCTGGTTTTGTTCTACTTGCATAGTACAAAATAGACCAAACACCTTGTCATTCATGGAGCTTATGTTTTCACCAAGGGGACAGAACATAGAAAACATAAACAAAATATGTAGATGACTTATATAGTACATTGCAAGGTAAGAAGTGCTGGGGAAAATGAAAATATATAGTATATTACAAGGTAATAGGTGCTAGGGGAAAATAAAAACTAGAGCAGGGTAAGGAAAAGAAGTATACAGTCAGGGGACAGCATTAACTAGGAACCTTAGGTTCTAGCTCCTACAGATATTGATATTTGAACAAAGCCCTGAAAGACAGGTATTCGATGCAGCAGAAACAGCTGTAGCAAAGACCCTAAGTTGAAAGCATGTCTAGAGTGCTCTAGAAATATCAAGGCTGTAGGAATATAGCTAACAAGGGAAAGTGAGGACCTCTTCAAAACTACAAACCATTGCTCAAATAAATCAGAGATGACACAAACAAATGGAAAAACGTTCGGTGCTTGTGGATAGGAAGAATCAATATCATGAAAATGGCCATACTGCCCAAAGTAATTAGAGTCCATGCTATTCGCATCAAACTACCATTAATATTCTTCACAGAATTAGAAGAACCTCTTTTAAAATTCTTATGGAACCAAAAAAGAGCCTGAATAGCCAAGATAATTCTAAGCAAAAAGAACAAAGCTGGAGACATCCATAACTAGCCATATGCAGAAAATTGAAGCTGGACTTCTTCCTTCTACCTTATACGGAAATTAACTCAAGATGGGATTAAAGACTTAAGTATAAAAGCCAAAACTATAAAACACCTAGAAGAAAATCTAAGCAATACCATTCTGGACATAACCACAGGCAAGAATTCATAATGAAAATGTCAAAAGTAATTGCAACAAAAGCAAAAATTGACAAACAGGACCTAATTAAAGAGCTTGTGCCCAGCAAAATAAACTATCGTCAGAGTTCCAGACAACCTACGGAATGAGAGAAAAATTTTATAATCTACCCATCTGACCAAGGTCTAATATCCAGCATCTACAAGAAAAATAAACAAATTATAAGAAAAAAAAAACCTGTTAAAAAGGGGCAAAGAACATGAACAGACTCTTCTCAAAAGAAGACACATGTGCTGCCAACAAACATGAAAAAAAAAGGGCTCAACATCACTAATCATTAGAGAAATGCAAATCAAGACCACAATGAGATACCACCTCACACCAGTCAGAATGGCCATTATTAAAAAGTCAAAAAACAACAGATACTGGTGAGATTGTGGAGAAAAATGAATGGTTTTACACTGTTGATGGGAGTATAAATTAGTTCAACCATTGTGGAAGAGAGTGTGGCACTTCCTCAAAAACCTAGAGGCAAAAAAAAAAAAATTCAACCTAGCAATCCCATCACTGGGTATATACCCAAAGGAATATAAATCATTCTGTCATAGAGATAAATGCACATGTATGTTCACTGCAACACTATTCACAATAGCAAAGACATGGAATCAACCTAAATGCCGACCAATGATAGACTGGATATAGAAAATGTGGTATGTACACACCATGGAATACTACGCAGCCATAAAAAGGAATGTGATCTTGTCTTCTACAGGGACATGGATGGAGCTGGAAGCTGTTATCATCAGTAAACTAACACAGGAACAGAAAACCAAATACCAACACCACATGTTCTCACTTATAAGTGGGAGCTGAATGATGAGAACGAACGGACACATGGGGGGAACAACACTCACTGGGACTTGTCAGGGAGAGGGAAGCAGGGACAGAGAGCATCAGAAAGAATAATAGATGCTGGGCTTAATACAAATTGATGGTTTGATATGTGCAGCAAACTACCATGGCACACATTTACCAATGAAACAATCCTGCACATTTTGCATATGTACCCCAGGGCTTAAAATAAAAGTTGAAGGGAGAAAATAAAAATAAAAATATCATGGACACAAGTGTGTTTAGAGTGGAATGAAAGAGGGAAAAGTTAGCTAACGAAGGGAAGGGATGGGAGAGTAGTAACAGGTTGGAGAGTCTTAGCCAGTCTAGGCCTTATAAGGTAGCCAGGCTGCCCCTGCTTTAACAGAGTCTATGCAAGAAACACCCAGATAATGTGTGTTTGGTCTTATTGCTCAGTGGTGAGAGCCCACATTTGTGTTCATAGAGTAGCTATACAAAAATTACTAGCATTATCTGGGTTTAGAACATTGCTTCAGACATATTCAAATATACTCACTCATACGAACCTGCTTATGGATCATTATTTTTATAGTGTTTCTGGTCAATGGATACAAAAATACAGTTAGATAAATGAAATAGATCTTTCTAGTGTTCAGTAGTGCAATAGGGTAGCTATAGTTAACAATAATGCATTGTATATTTAAAAATAATTGAGAGTGGAATTAGAATGTTCCTAACACAAAGACATGATAAGTATTTAAGGTGATGGATATCCCAAGTATCCTGATTTGATAATTACGCATTGTATACTTGTATCAAATTATCACATGTGCCCAATTAACATCTATTATGTATCCATAACAACTAAAAATTAAAAATGGAAAAAAAAATCCTTTACATTTACTTTGGCCATGCTCAATAGCAGCTGGTAATACAATGCATAGTATGTACTCCAGAGAGGCTTATTGAATGATGGATGTGTGAATGAATAAATGAATGAGGACAGATGTAGTCTTATAGCACAGATGGCTACTTCCACCCATAAATAAACATATATTTGGATGCAGATATAAACTACACATTTATCATCTTGAATTGAATATTTAGAATATGATTAACTAGTAATTAAATGTTAATTGTTTTTAAACACATGCATGTTACATCAAAGTAAGTGAAATTGGAAAAATTACTAGTTGTGTACATTCAGAAACATCTCTGGCTCTGAGAGGGACATTTGCTAAAAATATTTTGCTTCACCTTGAACAGAGTCACTAGTTTAAAAGAAGTACATAAACCTAATCTCAACAAAAAATGTTACTCATTTTTTATCTAGCTAGCTAGCTAGCTATCTACAGTATCCATAATGATTTCATTGTCTTGTGCAGTCTTCAACTTCAAATGTCAACTATACACTTGCCATTTTTGTTGGACTTAACCATCTTTATAGTGATAATTTGTTTCTATAGCTCTTCTGTAACTAAGACTCTGTGGCATTTACTGCTGGTGTAGTGGCTATAAATTGGAGTCTGAATTTGTTTTAACATTCTCTTTTCAGAGTTTGGAATAACCTCTGTACTTTTATAAATGTGATAGATTGATCTTAGCATGTGGCTAAGAAACTTTTGTAAATATATTTTTTAAACTTCCCTATGTTTTGGGAAACAGGAGCTGATATGTATTTTAAATTTTATAGGAAAAGCCAATTTGGGACATTTTATTCTTTTGTCATCATTTGCTTAATAAACAAGTTGTAAATCTGAGGCAAACAAATATATTCATGGTTCCATAGGGTGGCAAAGCATTAATAAAAATAATTACCCACATCAGAAGGAAATTAGATAACACTTGCTTTAATTGCCCTATCAATTTAAATCAATTTTCCATTTATTCTTTAACAGCTATTATGGTTAATTTAACAATCATTGCATTTCAAATATAATTCCAGAGATGTTGCTTTATAATTTACTATGCCATCATTTTCAATTAACTGTTTATGCTATCTTAAGAGCACATAGCCTTACCCAATATTTATTCAATAAAAGTATTGAACAGAGTTAATATTTTAGTGAAGGAAAGTTAATAAAGTATTTTTTATTATTGTGTAAAATGCCAAATATGTTAATTATAGCTTTATTATTTTACTAGGTGTGTGGTTTAAAAACAAATCTTAAGCAAAGTGAGCTATAGAAATTATGTTTTTAGTCAGAAGGCCTTTGATTAATATCTATCTTCTTGAGTAATTTGCATGTTACGATTGTAAAATGTAAAGAAAATGTATGCTGGAAGTATTATACTGAATGGGCATTCAATCATATTCTGAAAGGGATTTTTGAAAATTCTTAAAGTTATCAATTATTCCTTTAAAATGATCTCATAATGAATTTTAAAAATACATTCATGTGTCATTTAATAATGGGCACGCCTTCTGAGAAATACATCATTAGACAATGTCATCATCGTTATGGGAACATAATAGAGTGTACTTATGCAAACCAAAACAGTATAGGCTACTACATACCTAGGCTGTGTAGTATAGCCTGTTGCTCCTGGGATACAAACCTGTATAGCATGTTACTGGACTGCGTAAAGTAGGTAACTGCAAAACAATGATAACTAGTTGTGTAACTTAACATATCTAAACACAGAATAAGTAGAGTAAAAAAATAAAGGATAAACAGTGGTACATCTGTACAGGGCATTTACCATGAATGGGACCTGCGGGACTGGACATTGCTCTGGGTAAATCAGCGAATGAGTAATGAGTGAATGTGAAGTCCTAGTACATTATCGTACACTACTGTAGAACTTGAGAACACTGTACGCTTAGGCCAGACTACATTTATGAAAAAATTCTTCAATAATAAATTAACCTTAGCTTATTGTAACATTTTTACTTCATGAACTTTATTTACTTCATGAACTTTATTTTGACTCTTTTGTAATAACACTTAGCTTAAAACACAAACATATTGTACAGCTATACAAAGTATTTTCTTTTTTCTATTCTGATTCTATAAGCATTTCATTTACTCCATATATATATATATATATATATATATATTTTTAAACTAAAAAAAAAAAAAAAAACTAAGACACAAATACACATATTAGCCTAGGCATACCCAGAGTCAGGATCATCAAAATCATTGTCTTCTACCTTCACAGCTTGTCCAACTGAAGATATTCAGGAGCAATAATATGTAAAATAATGCTACAGCATGGATCTGTCATCTCTGGTAATAATAATGCCGCCTTCTAGGATACTTCCTGAAAGGGCTGCTTGAGGCTGTTTTCAAATATAACACTCAATGTATAACTCAAATATAACTAAAAAGCATAGTACAATACATAAACCAACAACATAGTTATTTATTATCATCAAGCATTATTTACTGTTTACAGTTGTATATGCTATACATTTACATATGTGACTGGCAGTGGAGTAGGTTCATTTATACCAGCATCACTGCAAACACTTGAGTAATTATTATGCTATGATGTTACAATGACTATGACGTCACTGGCAATAGCCATTTCTCAGCTTCATTGTAGTCTTTTGGGCCCATCATCATATATATAATCTATCACTGATCAAAACATTGTTATACAGTGCATGACTGTAACTCTATTCTTGTTATTGCTTCATAGTTTAATAATAGTTAAAATTGTATAAGCCACAGTACAGTAAAAATCATTCCCTTAAAATAGACAATTGCCATGTTTAAACTGATTTGATATTTTGTCATCTTACAAAAATAATATAGTCTAAGTATACATTTTAAATTTTTTGGCTGGGTGTGGTGGCTCACACCTGTAATCCCAGCACTGTGGGATGCCAAGGTGAATGGATCATCTGAGGTCAGGAGTTTAAGACCGGCCAGGGCAACATGGTGAAACCCTGTCTCTACTAAAAATACAAAAAAGTACTTGGACATGGTGGCACACACCTGTAATCCCAGTTACTCAGGAGGCTGAGTCAGGAGAACCACTTGATGCTGGGAGGCAGAGGTTGCGCTGAGCCGAGATTGTGCCACTACACTCCAGCTTGGGTGACAAAACAAGACTCTGTCTAAATAAATAAATAAATAAACAAACACTTTTTTATTCTTTATTTTCCAATAGAATATTTTAGAGAATCTTTTTATTTTTTAGACTGTATACAGGAATAATTCATTTTTTTGTGTGACTAACCTCACAATCAGGTAATCAGTTAATAACAATAAATGCTAGGAAATATAAAATGACAAGGTGGCAAGAGAAGAAAACATGAAACGAAAAAGTATCTATCTTCTTCTCCTTATCTTCTCTGAAATTATTACATATATGTCCAGTGTAGCTTTTCATGGCTCTTGCCTCACAATTTTTGAATAATTTTATTTTTCATCCTGAAATATCAAGAATATCCAGGTCTCTGCCCACATGATTGACAGTAATTCTGTTCTCTATGCTAGAGTAACAACAGCAATGAAGATGAGCCTATAAACTCAGCAATGAGCAGCACCATATTTGTCTTTCTTCCAGTTCATCTAGGGTCCCTCCACACTCTTTGCCTGATCCCTGCTCTGGCCAGTTACCCTTATAAACAGGATAGCTGAGGAACAGCAGTTAGGTATACAGTCTAGAAATAGAACAAAACTACTCACATGGATTGACTTCAAAATCTTTGCCTCATTTGTATGAATCAAAAAGCCTTCAAATATTTAAAGAAAAAACTAGATTAAAATAAAATGTTTACTGTTATTTATTGCTGTTACAGTAAGTTGAGGATTCATTTTTAAAAACGGTTAAAATATGGCTAACTGCATTTTCTAAAAACAACTACAGCAGCAAAACAAGGCTTTCCGTTTTCTATTCCTTTCTTATAGGTTTAGGCTTCAGTATTGCAGGAGGTGTGGGGAACCAGCACATTCCTGGAGACAACAGCATTTATGTAACTAAAATTATAGATGGAGGAGCTGCACAAAAAGATGGAAGGTTACAAGTAGGAGATAGACTACTAATGGTGAGTATGACTCCAGCAAAACTGTTTGTATATTTATAAAGCTCTTGTTTTCCAGTGTATGACTGTCCCTGTTCAAGCTGCCATCACAAAATACCATAGGGTGGGTGGCTTAAACAGCAGAAATTTATTTTCTCACAATTCTGGAGACTAGAAAGTCCAAGGTTCCAACCGATTAGGTTCCTGGTGAGGGCTCTCTTCCTGACTTGCAGGCGGCCACCTTCTCACTGTGTCCTCACATGGTCTTTCCTAGGTATTTGTGCAGAGAGAGATCTCTCTCTCTCTTTCTCTTCTTGTAAATCCGCCTCTTTTAAGGTCCAGTCCTATTGGATTACGGCCCCATCTTTAACTCATTTAACCTTAATTATCATCTATAGAGCCTATCCTCAAATACAGTCACAGATGGGTTAGGGCTTCAATTTATGAATTTGTGAGGGGTCCACAGTCTAGACGATGGGCAAAAATGGAGAAGAGACAGCAGATTTATGAGTAAGAGATCTCAAAGTACATGGACAATGTATCCATTTTGTTGACATTTTCAAAACAGAAATCTAAATTTTCATCAATTTTCTTAGGGACACATGGCATAGAGATTATCTTTTGTTCTTCCAATATAATGTGTCTCCTATTAGGGAGAGCAACTGCTATTTATAGACTGCTGGAGAGGTGGGGTTTACATAACAAAAGAAACAACACCCTGACTTACTTCATGGTCCTTTGTGCAACCAGTATAGACACAGCACCTGACTTCCAAGAATTTATAGTCTGAGTTGTGCTACATGTGTAAATGGATCTCATCCTTTCCTTCCCTTAGACAGAGTTATAGCTGTTTCATTTGCCAGCTTCCCACATGCGTCAGGAGTCCTAGGCAGTAACTGACATTGACACACAGCCAGTCTTTCTGAACCATGGAGTTACATGATAACCTAAAGCAAAATTAAGGCAATTGTAAGCAGCAAAGTATTTGGGACTGTGTTAATAAAACTGCCTTATGTCCATTTACTGTTGTATGCCAAAATCTACAGGATAGTAATCAAATATTGAAAATTAATCATAGGTAGCTCTCAAGTAAGATTAGCATATCTGTCTAATCATATGTCTACCCTTATAAAACGGCCTCTAATCTATGTCTGCAATGATCCATTATCTCCAACAGTTTTGTGAGAAGTGTCTGGGGAGGATCAGCCTATACAATCTCAACAGAAAATTATTTTTATGACTCATGCAAGTTTTAGAGGTTGAACCTCCATATTTTGTATTTATTGTACCTACTTCCCTTGGCTTTAGAGAGCTTGTGTTTAATCCCAGTGGTCTAATTTCATAGTCGCCAATGACCTTTGGGTAAAATAAGCTTTGTGTTAGTTAAGAGCTTTGTAATAATCTTGATAGCCAACATTGACCTGGCATTAGCTAAGTTCCATGTTCTTTTATAAAAGGCTTTTTTTTTTTTTTTTGTAATGTAACGTATTTCTCATAGCAGCACATTTTATATAAGCAAAAAGGAACCGAGGTGTAGACAGGTTTACTGACTTGCCCATGATCATGTATTTAATAATGGACAGAACTGGGTTTCAAATTGAGGCAGTCTGGCTAGGACCACTCATCACCACCAAGCTATACTGCCTGATGTGCAAGGTGTGTTCATTAGTTTCCTTGAATTTGTCAGTCAACTCTTTCCTTTCCTACTTTATTCGTCATCATTTATTAATTACTTTTTTAATAAGTACATGCTGCCCACCTACTGTGTCCTAGGCAGTAGCCAGTATTCAGGAAGGAACTCTGTCATGAGAAAACAGGAGGGGCAAAAAATACAAAATACACCATTAATGACGTTAGCCAAACTTAAAGTTAAGAGCTTTACCACCTGAAGCCACTACTGCTTTCATTCTCAAGAAAGTCCGATTTTTTTTGTCTGTTTGCTTGCTTGTTTGTTTTCAATGTAAAAATTTGTTCTTACGATGTTCTTCTATCTTCTGGATGAGAAAAGTTGTTATTTGGATATAAGACCTGAACAACTTCTCTCTGGCATATAAACTTCATTGCTTGAAATGTTGTCTTGAGAATAGAATAAATTGTGATAACCATATGTACATAATGCTAAGTTGAAAAATAAAGAGGGCAGTTTCATTATCAAGTGATGACTGTCTTAGCTAGTTGCTGGTTTGACCTTTGATGCACAGTTCTGTAAGAGTTTGGTTGTAGGCAGCTCTCCCGGTATTTCTTCATCTGCTGCTATTGTACAATCATGGTAAATGCTATGTGCTTACTTCTTGAAGTTCTGTTTAAATTTTTTGTTTTATTTCCAAATTCTTTTAAAAAATAACAACCTTGATCTAAATAATTCTGTCAAAGGATTTTCCAGGCACCACACTATTTCATTACCATTTTCTTGATATTTATTGTAGATATAATGATTCCAAAAATAGCTGTGACATAATCCTTAACTGTTTTGAGTTTTAAAGCATAGTTTAAAAAAAAAAAGAACCTTCAATAGTAATAGGTCTCTCCTTTCTTACGTAAGGAAAACATAATTAGTACTTCCAAGGCAACTGCCAAATTGAATCTGGAAATGAAAGAAAATGATTCATTTATAATAATCTGCAGACAGAATAACCCTCAAAAAGAGAATAAAGACAAAAAATCACTGAAGCCACCAAAAAGACAAATTATCTTGCCTCAACCCAAAAATATGTATTAATGCTCTCCTCTGTCATTCCTTTCCACCTCCTCTTCCCTTTACTACCCTACATTCATATTCTTTGTATCTTCCCCCTCTTCTACTCTCCTCCCACAAAGGAAGTACAAATGATTTAGATTCTATGGTGTACCAGCTGTACCGCACTCTGCATATTTTTCTCTAAATATGCTATTCTTTCTAAAGCAATTTGCACCACTTCCTTCTCTCACTTCTTAGAAAAAAAAATCCACCATATATTATTCACTCAGAGTTCTGTAAGTAAACTGGCCTAAAATAAAATTCCACTAATTTCTTTATTCTTCCATGGTTGAATACTCACAATTCAGGAAGTCTCCTAGCAACTGCCCGCTACTGAGACCACAGTCATTTTTTAAAGAGTTAGTAATAGCAATAACTCTTTTAGTTTCTCAAGTAAAATAGCTATAATGTTGGATACCACCTGAATCATACCATCTGTAATGGGTACTTTTTTTCCCTGAAGAATTTCTTATATCTCAGAAATTTTAATATGTTTATCTTAAAGGTCATCTTATATCAACCCTTGCTTGGTACATTAGGAAAGCAGGCATGTGAAGCAGTCCCTCACCTCTCATAGAACCCCTTTAAGAGCGGATAATGCCTCCTGAAAGCTATTTATTAGGTAATAAGTATCATTAAATGTTTTCCTTAAAATTCTGTTAAACCATACTTCCCCATAAATGTCACCCTTTGTTCATTGCTCTGTCCCATGGAAACAAAAAGGCGAAGACTAATTCCTCTCCCATGTATATTTGAAAGAGCTGTCTTTTCACTTCTCACTGTTTAGAATGTTTTAGACCTTTCCTCTCTCTTCCAGTAAATTTTATCACACATTCATTCATCTTCTGTAAATAGATTACACTTGTTACAAAACTTCTTTATATTCCTTACAGTCTTATTTCCCACTTTAAAAATTGCACATAATAGTATAATACCTGGCCTTTGCAAATATTCTTCTTAAAGAAATAATTATGCTGTCTGTCACCTTTGCAATAAGCCTCTTGGTGTTTGAAATGAGATGACTGTAATGTTAGATCACTCTGATGTTTAATGGGTCACCCAAATACAAGGTATATGTTCTTTTTACCAAAATATGTATTTATTTATTTTGAGACAGAGTTTCACTCAAGGTGCCCAGGGTGGAGTGCAATGGCATAATCTTGGCTCACTGCAACCTCCGTCTCCCAGTTTTAAGCGATTCTCCTGCCTCAATCTCCTGAGTAGCTAGGATTACAGGCATGTGCTACCATGCCCAGCTAATTTTGTATTTTTGGTAGAGACAGAGTTTCTCCATGTTGGTCAGGTTGGTCTCAAGCTCAGGTGACCTGCCCACCTCAGCCTTCCAAAGTGCTGGGATTATAGTCATGAGCCACTGTACCCGGCCCAAAATAAATTTTTTTAAAATTTCCTTTGCTACTTAGAACTTATTGTTCACTAGAATTTTGTTTTGTTTTTTAAATGGTAAAGTGGCAGTGACCTCAGATTTTGTGGATTGTACCAGTGGTTTAGTGTCATAGTCTCAGATGAAATAAGATTATCTTAGCCTTGAATTTCAGGGGTGGTAACCACGGAATACTATGCAGCCATAAAAAAGGATGAGTTCATGTCCTTTGCAGGGACATTGATGAAACTGGAAACCATCATTCTCAGCAAACACACAAGAATAGGAAA
The DNA here is from genome assembly GCF_009761245.1 of Sapajus apella. Taxonomy (NCBI): domain Eukaryota; kingdom Metazoa; phylum Chordata; class Mammalia; order Primates; family Cebidae; genus Sapajus; species Sapajus apella. Next base: position 17,406,744 of record NW_022436974.1, read on the forward strand.
CCAAACATCCATGTTCTTACTTATAAGTGGATGTTGAACAATGAGAACACCCAGACACAGGGAGGGGAACATCACACACCGGGGCCTGGGGTGTAGAGGGACAAGGGAGGAATAGCAGGGGGTGAGGGAATTGGGGAGGCATAGCATTAGGAGAAATACCTAGTGTAGATGACGGGGTGATGGATGCGGCAAATCACCACCATGGCATGTATATTCCTATGTAACAAACCTGCACAATCTGCACGTGTACCCCAGAACTTAAAGTTTAATAAATAAATTTTTTAAAAAAAGAAAGGAGGTCAGGCATGGTGGCTTATGCCTGTGGTCCCAGCACTTTGGGGTGCGGGGGTGGGAGGATTGCTTGATCCCAGGAATTCAAGACCCTAGGCAACATAGCGAGACCCTGTCTGTAACAACAACAACAAAAAAAAAAAAAAAAAAAAAAAAAAAAGAAAAAAAAATTTTTTTTTTTTTAGATGGAGTTTCACTCTTGTTGCCCAGGCTGGAATGCAGTGGTACAATTTCAGCACAGTGCAAACTCCACCTCCTGGATTCAGGCAATTCTGAGCATCCCAAGGAAAAAAAAAAAAAAAAAAAGAGTTTAACAACATAACACATTTTTAAATTCTTTCATATATTTTCACATATTGGCTTTCATTAAGCCCCTCCAAGGTGATACATACAGCCAAATATCTTACAAAAATGTTAACTCCTTCCTCTTTTTCTATATAAACTACAAATGTTGAATCCAGGATAATTTGATTGTCTTTTCTGCAGGGATAGCATTAGTTATTAGTTGTCAAAGCCCCTTGCCACATTGTAATTTAAGGTTTAAAATCTTAATCTCTTCTTTCTGTAAACTCTGCTCAACATTTGAAGAAAAAATTGTTGGTGAGAGATCTTTTATATCATTTACGGAGAATTAGTCCGTGTGTTTTCTTTCCTAAGAGGGAAGTAGTAAGTGACAGGAAAAGTAACAGACACATTGAAGTCAAGTGGAAAGACATTGAACTCAGATGAGAAAGATGGATTTCAGTCACAGGCACCTAGCACTGATTCTACCTAATCTGTCTTGGGCGAGTCACATCCATCTTTGGTCTTCTATTTTGGCCTCAATACCATGGTAGCATTATATTAGATTGGTATTTCCCGAAGTATGCTGTAAAATATTGTTCTCTTTTCTGTGTCACATGAATAGAATCTGTGACCAAGTAAGTTTGAGAAATTCTGCAACTTGTATTTCGGCCCCCTTGTAGAGTCTCAATGAATTTTGTATATTAAAAATTCTATGAAGTCCTGCCATCAAGTAAGTGTTTTGATTTTGATTTACAAGTCTGTTTTATCATGGAATCTTTTTCTTAGATACTCATAAAACACTTAAAACTTGTGTTTAATGGAATATACTCAGGATGTGCTATGTGTGAGCATCTCTAATTTTTATTTGAAAATCAATATCCTATACATCAACTACATTTAGGAAATAAGAGTAGAAATAAGGCAAGTTTCTGAATGACTATTAGTTGTGATGACTGAAATTATTATTATTTTTGGTAGATTGACAAAATTGCCTGATTTCATCCAAGTATCAATAAGAAAATCAAACTGAAGACAGTCCAAATATGTAGAAATTATCTGCATAATGAATGAGATGTTAAAGCACATTCATTGGTTATACTAATCATACCAACCTTAGATCTATTAGAACCAAGACCTGTAACTCTCTGAGCATGTCTCTTTCCTAGTAACAACACGTTGCTATCACCTTGAAAAGATCTTTTGCCTGCACCTCCTCATTTATTCTTAACCCCAACTTTTGAGAGGCAGTTAGGACAGTCATTACTGCTATTTTTCAGAAGAGAAAGTTAGAACTCAGAGATGACGAAGGGATATCCAATATTGCATAACTAGTAAATTGTGCAATTAAGTTCAGCCATAGATTTTGATGTCCTAAAGTCAAATTCCTTTTACTGGTTTTGCTGTTTTTGTCCACATCTCTGATTCTCAATTTTGGTTACGTATTTGAATCTCAAGGTAAGCTCTTGAACATTATGAGCACCCAATCGTCAGTCAACCCTGATTAATCAAATCATAATTTCTGGGGTAGGGATCATACTTCATTTTATTTTATTTTTTAAGGTTTCCAAATGATTTTAGTGGGCAGCCAATTTAAAAACCACCATCCTACCTTGATGTAACCACAAGCTAGCCCTTTCTGCTGCTCCCACTGCTTCTCCTAAGGACAGCTTTGTTGGTAGTGCTCATTGTATCAAGCCAGCAGAGTATAATTTAGCAGTTTCCTGCCATGGGCTAAAAAAAATTTAGAACAGTTCACTGTCAAAACTCTGTCCCCTGAGGTTAGAGTCACATCTGAAACAACAGGATAAAACCTGGACAACTATTTCTTGAACTTTTTTCTAATTTATCTCAAATGTAGTAAGTTATAATACAGTGTAATTGCAATGACATATTTTAATTAAGGGTTAAAACCTTTCATTACATTATTTTTTCTTTTGCTTATATTCAATGTAATAGCCCTCTTTATAGAACTTGCTCTGTAATTATCATATGTTGCTGTCATTTAAAAATTACCGTAATAGCACACTCTATCAGTAAAACATAAAATGTTGCCACTAATATATTTCTCTACTCTAAATTACAGATATATCACTATGCTAATATTCACATTTTAAAACATGCAAAAATAGAAATACAAATATCAATGTGATTAATATTAATATAAATGCAAATGTTTTTCTCTTGTACTCAGTGGATTGCCATAGGGTTCATATCATACTGTCCATTTTGGTGACCTCTGCTAGAGAAGAAATTTGAGTAAATGAAAATAATCACTCTTGATTGGTCTTTCTCTTTATATGGAGTAGAAGGTTAAGAAATGAATTAATGATTAATGGAGGAAGAATAAAATCACAGTGATGGAACTTTGGCTGTATACCCTATAAACTGACATGATCTGGTGCTAACATTCTTTACCACCTTTTCATTCTTATATCCTGTGCCTGGCGCAGAGCGAGTATCTAATAAATGTGTGTTGTTGCTTGAATGACCTTTATTCTTACTCCTTTGTGCTCTGACTCAGCACAAATGTAAATAGAACACAACACAAATGGTTTTCTTTCTATAAAATAGGGAATTTTGATTGCTTTTCCTTTGGTATTCTGCAATCATTTTTTTAAAAACTTACTTAGCTTACTATTTCAACATTTATTAAGTGCCAACTGTTTTTATTGCATCAGCTAGAGGAATAGAGATGAATATGATCTAGTCAGTTGCCCTTGAGAAGGTCATAATGGAGGTGGGAAGAGCCACTGTAGGAATAAGTATTCCACAATGTAGTGGGTGATAATTTCCACAGAAAGAGCCATGAAGAGCAGCAGGATCAACAAAGCATGATGCCTGATTATGAATGTTTGATTTTTATTTGTATACTGCTTTATATCATACAGAGTCTTTTCAACTTCGTGATTTCATTCTTTTCTCATAAACACAAATCAAGAGGGAAATAAGTATAATTTCCATTTTACAGGTAAGAAAATGAATTCTTACTAAATATATTAACTAACTTAAATTCGTGAAACTGGGAATTAAAACCAGATCTGATCTGATTCTACATTCAGAATTACTCTCACTCTATCAAGTTGCTTTCGTCTCTAGAAACAGCAAGGTTTAACATATGACTATTATTTCTAAGAAGCTTAAGTCTACTCACTGGACTAGAGAAATTAACTTCCTTTATTCCCATTCTGATTTTCATTACTCGTGAGATGCTGCTATGTGTGTCTCATAATGAGACCACTGTACTTAGCTTCTGTTCTTCCTTAAAGTTTTTGTTCTTGTACATATAGAGTTAATTTTGCTATAACTATAACATACATATTTATTTCTCAAAAGATGAAAAACAAGAAAATATTTATTATCCAGAGATAACCATTACTAATATGACTTTTATTTATTAATAGTTATTTTTTGAATAACTTTTATTATGATAGTCAATTTCAGAAGACTATGGAGATTTTAATCCTTGGTTTAGGCATATTTATTTATTTTCATAGCATTGGCATTACTACATTGGATTGGTCTGCTTTTTAATTTATCTTACAACCTAATGGTCAGCCACTTTGTTTCTTTCAACAAGTTAACTATAGAATTTTCTTACCAATGCCTCTAGAGTTCCACATTTCCTTGTACCATGTGTTAGGTAACCTTAATGTCTGTAATCACCTCCCAGTTCATCCCACCATACTGATATTCCTGCAAGAACATGGAAAGGTCAGTATCTTGCCATCTCTCCATTGCCCATTCCTATTTATTGCCATGTTCTCATGCCCCCACACCTCCCACCTTTGTATTATTACATTTATGTTTGCTTCCACATATTTGAATTCCCACAAAACTTGCCATGTCTCCTTGCAAGTCTCCTGGCACCTCTTTCTTCAGCTGGTTTGCCTTCCTTTGCATCATGTTCAAATTCAGCGCTCCCTCTTCTGTTTCAGAGAATGAGTCATCTCACCTCCAGCCTCTCTTTCTTGGCCTCAGTCCTCTTTCGTATTGCAAACACACAGCCAGGCTGCACATATGTCCCCCTCTGTGTGGTGCACCCCACAGAGAGCACTTCAATCAAACTCACATGATTTTTTTCCTTGAAACCAGGCCAGTTGTTCAGTGTTCACCATTATAGGCAGATACTTGATGCAAATGGAAAAAAAAAAAAGAATAAAATAGACAATGACAAACAATGACAAGAGCAACTAGCCAATCAGTGCAATGTCCCTTCTCACTGCATACAATCAGCTCCAGCTGTAGGCCCTTTTATCTTGAGAGTTCATAGGATAATGCACACACATAATTAACCCAAACAAACTCACTTTTTGTGAAAAACATTTTGAAGACTTCAGCACAAAAGAGCACTTTTTGGTCCAAATCCGGTACTATTCTGAATTTTTAAAAAGACCACACAGAAGCTTCATCAGCAGTACCCTAATTAAACTCATCAGTTCACAGATGTTTACAAGAAAATGATCAGCAAAAATTTTCACCAAGAAATCCTGTTTACTAGAAGAGATATGGATGATGACAATAGTATTAGTGACAAGAGTTAACATTAAGAACTGTATTGTGCCTGTCACTTTATATAGGCCAACAGATTTAGATCAATAGTCTTTTGAAGCAGTAACTGTTGTCATTCGTATTTTACAGATGTCAAAACTAAGGCTTACAAGGTGAAACAAGTCTCCCCAAATCACACAGCTAGGGAGCACCAGGGTCCAAGTCTGAAGTCTGCATGACTCAAAAGCATGTGTTTTTAATCACTACGTTCTGTTGCCAGCATCGTAGTACCACCTGTTCTATGACTAAAATCTGTAAATTTTTCAATACTTCAGTCAGCAAATGGAAACTGAGTGAACTACCACTATTTTAAAGTACTATTATTACTCTCCCCGATACCTTATTTACCCATTTCTCACCCACACCTTTCCGTTGACTTCTGTTTCTGGTCTAAAAATTTTCCTAGTGATCTGAAGACTCTGTTGGCTAAGTCAGTCTATGAAATTGATGTTGAAGGTGATATTTTCTGGATCATTTCACTGCCCACCTTAAAAATGGCAAAAGGTGCAATTTAATAAGCACTGACCACATTTCTCTTTCTCTGATAATGTAATGAGCTGTGTACTTTCTGTACTCTGGGGAAAGAAACAATGAGCCCTTGACAGAAACAGAGCCTTGGTGTCACTTATAATCTAATCCATTTAGTTTCTAGCCTTTGGTTTTTATTTTTAATTATTATTGGCTTGTCATTCTCCCTGTGTTATGCCACCAGATGCTGTTTTTCTTCTGTTTTTTCAATATAGATGTTTCTTCAGGCCCTAGTCACAGAATTCAAAGCTACCTTAGGCAATCTTTTTTTTTCTTTTTAGAGAAAAAACCCACTTTCATATACATTTTAAACCTCAGAGCATCACATGTAAATATTCATTATCAGCGTGTTGCAGTGGCTCATGCCTGTAATCCCAGCACTTTGGGAGGCTGAGGCGGGAGCATCACCTGAGGTCAAGACCTCTAAACTAGTCTGGCCAATATGGTGAAACCCTGTCTCTATTAAAAATACAAAATTAGCTGGGCATGATGGTACACACCTATAATCCTAGCTAGTCAGGAGGCTGAGTCAGGAAAATTCTTGAACCCGGGCGGTGGAGGTGGCAGTAAGCAAAGATAGCGCCACTGCACTCCAGCCTGGGCAACAAGAGCAAAACTCTGTCTCAAAAAAAAAGAAAGAAAGAAAGAAAAGAAAACAGAAATTCATTATCTAGTCACAAGAAGTTGTAACTGCCCTAAAATAAGTGATTAATCAAATGTATAAGAAGGTTTTGAAGAGACAGTTAGTTATATTAAGCAGCTTTCCATTTTACTTATTTATTTTTTGACTGGTCAGTGTATTAGGATGATGCAGTATACTGTTACCACTGGACTAAGCAGGAAATGTAATGATTCTTCAAACTTTTATAATACTTGTAATTTATTCTGCTTTTATGTGTAAACTTGGAAGGATATCATGTTCTAAAGGGAGAAAGAACAGGTGATATAAGCCATAGCTTTTAATAAATCAACATGCAAATATAATCGTATTTTCATCCCTTAAAGAGGCTTGTGATCCAACGGATGGCTTTGACAGTTGGAGGCAGTGTGACCTCTTTGTTGCAAGTTAACCTCTTTAAACGTCAGTTTTTCTCATCTGTAAAATTTGTCTTATTATTAGTATCTACCTCCTGGAGCTATTCTGATAATAAGTTGTATGATTCATGTCAAAATATATGACATAGTACTCCTAAAATATGTAACATGCAAGTGTTAAATAAATGTTGGTTCTTATTATTATCATTTTGTTATTTCTCTATTATTAAGGGCTGCCATTATCAACTATATTCTTCATATCTGAAGTTCCTCTACATCCTCCCTCTCTGCATGAGTCTATTCTTCTATACATTCATTCCACCAACAATTGTGTATTATAATGTGGGTTTCATAAATGTAGGGATCTTGTCTACCTGGAAGAAGTAGTATAGCTGAGCGGTTAACAGTATGGTTTCTGGAGCCAAGTTGTCTAGCTTTGAATTCTGCCTATGCCACTTACCAGATCAATGACTTTGGGCAAGTTTCTAAACCTCTTGGAGACATGCTTTTCTCATCTGTAAAATAATTCTAATACCTACCTCATAAGTTGTTGTGAAGGTTCGATTGTTTTAATATGTATAAAATACTTTAAAATAGTGCCTGGTATGTAACATGAGCTATATAAGTGTTTGCTACAATTATACATTATCGTTTTTGTTATTTATCATATGTCTAATATCTGGCACAGAGTCCAACACATAACAGGTATGCTGTAAACATTTGATTAGTGAATAAACAAATGCCAGGCACTGAAAATGAAAAAAGAAGAGAATGTTTCTTATCTAGAAGAGAAATGTGAGAGGTGCTGGAGAAGCTTACAGCTTAATGGAGAACTTACAGCCAGCATTCAGACATGCCAGTCAGGTTCAGTTCTCTCCAGTTCCATGTTCCCTAACCTGGGCTACACCACCAAGGATTAACTAGCACCTGGAACTTATACAGCAACATAGAACAAAATAATAAAGATGATGAATAGTAGTGCTGCAGAGTATAGTAGAGCTAAACTGCTAATTAGATAGTATAGATAATATGCAATATAGGGGTACAATCCAATACTTTTGGCACATTTAATTCTACATCACGTCAGCAGAAAGCAATTAAACAATTATGTTATTAAAGAAATAGTAGCCAAATCAATCCAGACATATATGGTGAACTAATTTTTGACAAAGAAAATAAGAGAGCATAATGAAGAAAGGTTAATCTCTTCAATGAATGATATTGGGAAAATGGAATCACCACATGCAAAAGAATGAAATTGGACTCTAATTTAGCTATGCACAAAAATCAGCTCAATTTGGCTAAAACACCTAAATGTAAAACCTACCATAAAATTCCTAGAAAAGAATGTAGGAGGAAAGTTTCCTTGACTTTGGCATTGGCAATGTTGTTTTGGATATCACATTAAAAGCTGAGGCTACAAAAGCAAACATAAATAGGACTACGTTAAACTCAAAATCTTCTGCAAAGCAGAAGAAACAATTAACCAAATGAAACAAATTGGGAAACAGTTGCAAACCATATATCTAATGATGAGATAATAAGCCAAATTTATAAAGAACTGAAACAACTGAATAGTAGAAAAATAGTTAACAGAATTTTAAAAATAGACAAAGGACATGAATAGATATTTCTCCAGAGAAGATGCAAAAATGTCCAGCAGGTATACGAAAAGGTGCTTAATATCAGTAATCATCAAGGCAATGCAAATGTAAACTGCCATGAGATATCACTTTACAGCTGCTAGGATAGCTATGATCAAACAGATGAGAGATAACAGATGTTGGTGAGGATGTGGAGAAAAGGGAGCACTTGTGCACTATTGATTGGGATGTAGACTGCTTTCGCCCTTATGGAAAGCAGTATGCAGGCTTCTAAATAAATTAGAAATAGATTTACCATGTGATTCGGCAATCTCTCATCTTGTTATATACCCAAAGAAGATGAAATCACCACCTTGTAAAGATATCTGCACTCCAATATTCAATGCAGCATTATTTACAATAGCCAAGAGAAGGCAACAACCTACGTGTCTGTAAGTGGATGAAAGGGTAAAGAAAATGTGTTATATATACACAATGAGATATTCAGCCTTAGAAAATAGATTCTGTCATTTATCACAACACATGAATAGACTTGGAGGACATTATGCTAAATGAAGTAAGCCAGAATAGAAGGAACAATATCGCATGATCTCACTTATATGTGGAATCCTTTAAAAAAAAAATCAAATATACAGAGATAGAGGAAGAAACAGTGGTTATGGCGGGAGGTGGGAAATGGGGAGATACAGGTGAAAGGATAAAAAGTGGCAGATATGTAGGATGGACAAGTCTAGAAGTCTTACGTGCAACATAAAGACTATAGTTAATAAATTGTTTTATATTAGAAGTTTTGTTAAATAAGTAGATTTAGCTGTTCTTGTCACACAAAAAAGTAACTGTGATGATGGATATGTTAATTTGCTTCACTATAGTACCATTTTACTACCTGTATGTGTGACATAACATCATGCTGTGAACCTGAAATATGCACAATAAAATTTATTTTTTTAAATAGTAGCCCGATAAGGATAACCTAGGTATTTGAAACACTTCCTGAATGGATGTTTATTCTGATTTCCTCAAAGTCAACGTCTTTTTAGAGAGATTTTCTTAAAATCATTTCAGAGAAGCGCTGCAGAGATGCACAGTAATGCCACTGCCATGCAGTCAGAATTGCATTTGCATCACAGGCTTTTCAGTGTAATAAAGAAAGAGGCATTTCTGTTAAAGCGATGACCATAGAGCACCCTTGAACTTGCTCATCTGAAAAGACCTGTGTTCCAAATGGACTCATATTAAATGACATTTTGATAAGAACAATTTTAAAGTGAAAAAAATCGAGGTTTGGTGAAGCAATAGGGAAATGCGGGCTCTCACATAGTGCTGGTATGAAGGTAAACCAGTTCGTCTTTCCAGAGGGAGAGGTACTTTCAGACTAGGTATCAAAAGCCCTGATAATGTTCATATAGTTTGGTCCAGTAGTTCCACTAGTATTGATAAAGCTATATTTTAGAAATTATCAGAGTTGTGCACAAATATAGAAAAAGGTTTATTGCAATATTATTTATAGTTGTGAAAAATTAGAGGCAAACTAATCATGCACTAGTAAGAAACTGGTTCGATCATTTTTCTGTAGTCATGCAACATAAGGCTCTGCAGAAAACAAAAGTCATGTTGTTAAAGCACATTGCTGCTGCTACAAACAACTAATCACTCTAGGTTTAAAAGGCAGGCTCCAAAACAATGTGTATAATAAGCTCAAAATTGTTTAAAGAAATATATCTAAGTAGGGAGATGGGGAATGATTTTTATTTTCTTTTTTAAAGTTTTCTTCCATGAATATGTATTACTTTTGTATCACAGAAGCTATAGCATAACAAAAAAGGCATTTGACTCCTTATTTTGCTTTCCACAAATGCTATTCTGAATTCCATTATGGTTTATCACTTCCTTATTTTAAAAAAGGCAGAAGCAACCTTGTTTTATATCATCAATGATTGTACTTATCTGCTTTGACTAATACAATTAATTCATCTGTTCTGTCAAAGTATGATATAGATACTAGACAGTAATTATCACAATTTAGAATTCCAGGATTCTTCTTGCTTAAATATTTTTCTTCAGCTGCATAAATTTAACTCTAATATTGATTTTTCCCCTCTTTTCAGGTAAACAACTACAGTTTAGAAGAGGTAACACATGAAGAGGCAGTAGCAATATTGAAGAACACATCAGAGGTGGTTTATTTAAAAGTTGGCAAACCCACTACCATTTATATGACTGATCCTTATGGTCCACCTGATATTACTCACTGTAAGTACCAGTGTCATCTTCAAACAGCATGCCAGACTTGCAGAACTGGAATTCTATAAAACTATTGACAAAGTGTTCTCCTTGTACCTTCCCTCTTGGTTAGCTTCTGAAAATACTTCAGAGGGAGTATCCTAAACTCCACTCCTATGTTGCCTTGCAGGCCCTGACCTAGTGTTTTGAAGGTGGGATATCCTAATGAGTTGGCAGGCCCACCATTATGGACAGGCTTAATATTGAGGATAGTGTGATTACAGTGGTGTATGCATGACACATTTTAAAAGGCTATTTCTCGAGCTCCTAAAGCATGATCACTCTCATGCCATCATATTCTTTCTTCCTACTTCAGATCTCTGTAGTAGTAGATTAGAAAAGAGAGACTGGCAAAATAGACCAGAGGGAGCTCTGTGCTTCTTCCTGAAAAGGGGAATCTTGCACTTGAATCGTGAAATCATGACCCTCAATCGCCATTGTCACACCTTTTACTTTTGTTGCATTTGTTATATTGGCAAGAAAGCTGGAGGAAATTATCAGTCACTATGGCAACAGAGGTGAGCTGGAAGTGGGGGCTTCTGGGGCAACAACTAATGACTAATGAGACACTATGCTGGGGTCTTCAAAAAGTCCACTGTTGCTTAAGTCTCATGTGTTCTCCTCTTCTTAATAGGTCAACACAAACCTTATCCAAGTTTCTGTCTTTAAAGACTAGATTTAGAAGCAATTTACTTTGTTATGTAAATGTAAGGGACAGTTGTGTCAACAGTAGTAAGGTTGCTCATTCTGAAATGTTGAGAGTCTGTGAGACAGGGAACTTGGAACGTCTGCAAGGCCAGCCATTAATTAGTACTATGGTCTCAAACAAACTGTTTAACTCTTCTCAGATTTGCATGTTTCTCTTGAGAGAAATGTTAAGTGCTGAATAATTTTGTTTTCTGCCCATTGCATTAGCTATTACTTTTCTTAATGATGATTCTAAACAACTTATCTCCAGAATATGTATGTTTTCAAGCTGGCAGTAAATGGAGATATATTATCTTTCAGCTTTACCTAAGAATATGAAAGAGTTTAAGTGTCAGAATTTTTCAAACCGGAAGTATATAGCAAAATCAGCCTTGATAGTCTGTGAGCCACTTCATGCAGGGCATATAAGGTCAATGCCAAAGAGAGAAAAGGGGGAAAACCAAACTATCTAGTCAACCTAAGAAATATGTATTGAGTAATTTCAATATGCACAAGACACATTGTAAGGTAATATGTGGGATGCAGAGAAGACAGGCCTTTAAAGACCCTTCTTGGGAGGAAGGCTGATGCAGAGATATAAATAGAAGCAATATTAATATTTGGCATAATAAGAGGTATGTATATGCCATGGGAGAGGTAAAAATAAATGTCATTTGAGAACTCAAAGAAAAGAGATATATTATCTGTATTTGGAACATCAGAAAAATCTTTATGCATAGGAGGGCATTTCAGTTGCATCTTCAGAATAAGATTTCAATATCTGAGATGGGGCAGGTAGGAGACACAAATTATAGGTAGATGGTACAGTGGAACAAAGGTACAGATGTCAGGAAGCACAGACTGAGGACAATAGGATATGTGTTGGGAGGGATATTAAAATTGATTGTTTTTGGCAAGAATGGCAAAGGGGAGAGTTTATACTGTATTAAATACATAATGACAATGGAGAACATTTAAGTAAGAGAATAATGTGATCATGCTGAATTTCAGGAGGTTTTACCTCATCTCAATAAATAAAATGGATTTGAGGAGAGAGAAAGGAGTAAGACACCCAGTTAGGAGGGTCTTCAGACCTAAAAGGGAGATAGATACCTTAGGAAGCAGGAATGAAAAAGAAAGGCCAGAGTTCTTGGCCTTTGTGGGATGAGGATAGAGTATATTTTGGGAGAAAGTCTCATAAGAGAACCTGCTGCTTAGGAGGCTTTTGCTCTGAATAATTGGATATTAATTATGTGAAAAGAATGTGAGCTCTGCAATTAGAAAGCTAACATTTTATTTCAATAGAAACTTAATCATTGTTCTGAAAATATGTATGCTGGATCTCTTTTCCAGTTCTTCTCTTCACCTAATTATACTAACTGGCATTGCAGACTTAATGATTATTAAGACTTTCCCATCCTAAAGATTACCATGTGCTTGTATATATTAAATGCAAACAAACAGCAACCCCTCCTCTTGAAGGACAAGAAAATCCTTGGCATGCAGCAAAGCCTTTCTGTTTTTAATTCATTTTCTGAAGTATAGCATGACACATTGAATCGTCCACATAACAGGTTTCTTTTCTCTTTTTCCTCCTCCTCTTAGCTTATTCTCCACCAATGGAAAACCATCTACTCTCTGGCAACAATGGCACTTTAGAATATAAAACCTCCCTGCCACCCATCTCTCCAGGAAGGTACTCACCAATTCCAAAGCACATGCTTATTGACGACGACTACACCAGGTCAGATATGCCTGTTGGTTAATTGGATTCCCTCTCATTACCAGAAAGAAATCATATTTGCCTCACGTGTCAGGTGGTATGTTGGATACTAACTAAAGCTTCTGAGTCCCTTATTGTAAGTTTTTTAAACTTACTGTAGTTTTGCCTCAAGTGCACTGTAAATGTGTCATTGTCCTCTGATAGGAACCAAAGTCACAAATTCTTTGTGAATAAATAGTAAGATATAATTGTATGTCACTTTGCTGCTTATTAAGACTCTATATCTGATCTCATTTAAGCTCTACAGCCATACTATAAGATAGGTATTATTATTGAGAAGAGAGTGCTGAAGTTCAAAAGGAAGGAAGTAGCATGCCAATATTATACATTTGGTTAGTGGAATTCAGGACAGAAATTCTGTCTTTTGGCTTGAAATTCCATGTTTTTCCCATCGATAGTTATCCACAATTCAATGGAAGTGGAGAGTTAATGAACCTTCAATAGTTCAATAACTATAAGTGAAAAGGAAAGGAGTGAAGTTAACTTCTAATGGTTTGAATTTAATATAGCCTATTAATTCCAAAGGGTCACAGGGCAGGATTCTAGGACAGAGCACACCCATTGCTAATCCTACAAGTAAAGGGAAATTTAGCCAGCACTCCTCTGAAAAGGACAGACAGCTTTCAGAGAAGACCAATATAATTTACTTAAATGGTCATTAGGAAGGATTCAATAAAGCTTGGATGATGAATAAGTTAATGAATGAATAAGTAAATGAATAGTAAGAAATGTAAATTTAAAACTTTTTTATTTTTCACTGGTCATTACATTTGGCAAAGGAATACAAAGATGATCAAGGAACAAAAATTTTCCCCAAACTCCCTCCAGGGTGACCTGTCCTGGGTTACCCAAAGTGACAACATGGCATAAGCCTTATACGTTCTCCATGTTCCTGGAAACATATACAAATGTATTCTCAGGTATATGTGGGATGTGACATTATTTCTACAAAATAAGTTTATATTTTACACGTTGTTCTACAACTTAATTTTCTCCATGAATAATACTTTTATCAAAAATGAGATTATATGTACATATGTGTGCTTAATTTCTATATGTGTTTGTGTGTAAAGGATGACAGAGATGGATTGTTTTGGTTTTATACCCTGCCTGTCTAACTGAAGTCATTTGTCAGTCTTTCAAAAAGGCAGGGACTTCCTGCCAGTTAGCCTTCCTCACTGGTGTATGTGCATGCTTTGATCTTTCCATTCTTTGGTATATCTTTTTAAATGATTAAGCATTTTCCATTTATTTTGCTCAAGTTTGCTGAAGTAGCTCTTTATATCTTCAGCCAAAGAATGGAATGTTTGGATGCTGAAAATGGGCATCTGTGGTGTAAATCAAATACGAGCTTCTTCCTATGCTGAAATGTCTGATCTCTATGCTGTTAATTAAAATGAGGGCTGCAGCAAAGATAATCCTTGTAGTTCTCTAAGGAATTCTGTAAATACAGGCACCTTTATCCACCAGAGTGATGATCTCTTTGCTCTCATCCTATTACTAATATTTGATATGAGTTTAATTTGAAAATGCCATTTTATGTTACTAGGCCCAATGGTGAATTAACATTTATTTAAGCCTCTTCATAATCCAGACCCTTTGCTAGCTGTTTTACATACGCTATCCATTTAATCCTTCCAAAAACACAGAAAAGGGCTTTCACCTCCATTTTAGAGATGTGGAAATTGAAGTTCAAAGAGGTTATGGAACTTGCTTATGGTCACATAGTTTTTATTAATAAGTAGAAAAACTGAGTTCCCTGACAACTTTAAAATCATAGCTAAGAAAAAACATTTGAATTTTCTGATTTTAAAAATGAAAACCAAGTCATATAAAACTAGGTTCATCATAGAAATATGTGGCTAGAAAGGGACCTCAGAGGTTTGATGAGCTCTAAAAGCAACCTACCTCTACCATAGTTGAAACCTACCTCTACCCCTGGCTAACTGTGTGACCCTGGGCAAGTCATTTAACCTCTGCAAGCTTCAGCTTTCTCACCTGTACAAGGGAATAGAAGGTGAGTCTATCTCAATAGGTTGTTGTAAAGATTAAATAAACAAATGAATGCAAAGAACTTAGAACAGTGCCTGGCACATGATACGTACCCAATGAATGTTATCTATTTACAGTCACTATACTCACTATAATCTTAATCCATTTCAGATGTCACATGAAGTATTTTTATAGTACACATAAGATATGCCTCAATATCTTACATCCTGCCCCTGCCTCCTCTCCTGTTCCTCTAGAGGACAGTCTTGCTAATATTTCTGCATAAAATCAGAATGGTTGGTGCCTGGCAAACTGTTAAAGTAAATTATATCAGTTCACATGCATAAACATGCATATACACACACCTCCACCACTCTCTTACCACTGCTGGTGTTCTCTCATAGGTGTTTTATGCCGTAGGCATTACCATAGGGCTCAGAGGTATTTGCTCAGAGGCAGATTCACTTCCTTATTCATAAATATTAATTGAATACTTCCTATAAGACATTGGGCGCTACACTAGAAATGCACAGTTGAATAAGAAATAGCATCTAAGAACTATCAAACTGGGGCAAAAATATATGTAAGCCAATGGATTCCCCAATGCCTGTTCCCTGATTTATGCAGACCCCCTCTATGAAGTTTTCCACAAAGCCTAATTTATTTTTTTTTTTAAATCTTGAGATTATGTATTTTGGCATCAAAATACCCTTTCTTTTGTAAAAGAATTGTGGCAATTATTTACTATGTTTTTACTTAAAAGAGAAAAATTGGCAACTTTTTGTTAGTCTTCATTTATTGAATGTTAAATATCTATAAAATTCAAAAGCCTCAGAATTACTAACAGATGCAAACAAGCAAAAATAGGGTCAATTCTCTAAAGTGACCTCATGTAGCCCTAGCAGAATGCCCTAGCACCCCAAGAGACATTTAGGAAATACTGCTAAATGAATATGAGTTTTACGTGAATGCCATGGGAACAACCTATGGCATCAAAAAAAGTTTTAAAGAGGAAATGACTCTAGTCAGCACTTGGAAGCTGTGTAGACATTGGTCAGAGTCAAGAGATGAATAAGGGTATTTGTGGTAGGGGGATAGATTGTGCAGAGTCACAGAAAAATATGAACTAGAATAAAATAAAAAAAATTAGAGCCTGAAATACAAGACTCACAAAGGAAAATGGTACCTACCTTTATATCATCTTTATATTCCTATTCCTTCTCTCCTATGCAGCCTAGCTGTAAGATTAACAATACATAGAGTAATGAAAACAAAAGGATCATTACCATGCACTATTGAGTGCTATAATATACATTATTGCTCCTCTATTATTTACATGATATTCCTATTCTTGATTTTTACAGATTAAAAAAAATCCTCAGAGAGGTTAAGTAATTGCTTCATAGGATACAGCAATCAAACAGAATCAAAATTTGAATTCAGGTCTGTCTGTCTTCAAAGGCCCCATCCCTGCATCCCTGGTTGTTAGTGCTGTTCCTACCACTTACTACCTAGATAACTCTGAACAAGTCAGTTCATCTCGATGAGTCTTGACTTTCTCATCTGTAGATTTGCTATAAAGGATCTTCTTATTTCCTCATGGAACTGTGAGGTTTTAATATGTTATTATTACCTCATGGAACTGTAAGGCTCTATATAAATTATTATTCTAAGTTCATATAGCTGCTTATGTTTGACACCCACTTTGCATTTTCCTAAAATAGTAAATCAAGAAAATAAATTTCTAATAATGGAACTTGGGCCAGCAGGAAAACATGTCTGTGAAATGGGAACTTTGCCATAACCTATAAAATCACATCAAATTGGAAACCTTTTGTTCCATGTGCTCATATCTTAATCTGCTGTAAGAAATGTTTCTCTATTTTCCTGATTTGTAGTCACATTTGTTATGGATATATAGTAAGAATTTCAAAGCAATTTTGATCTAAATAATGCTACAATAACCCAGGTAGATTTTTAAATTTCTTTCTATTAAAGAAATGTACATCTGCATAAACTGGGAAATGTGATTTTTCCATGAATTTAGAAAAAACGACACAAATGAAAAAGTTTTGGATACAGTCTCTTAGTAGCATGTTCACTGAGTCCCTATAAATCAGTATTCATTGTGCTGTAGAATCCGGTTTTCAGTTTTCGGAAAACAAAGCCATTACAATGATACTGAGATTGGTTTTGGCTCTGGCATTATAGACTATCAGAGTTGAAAGGGCCATAAATAAATATAGAGTCTAATCTCCCTTTTTAGGATGGGTCAGGGACACAGGGCCCAGAATGATTTGTTGGCTTTCCCTCGTCCAGTATTTGTAAGTAGTACAATCAGATTTAGAGCACATGTATATGTGCACTTTTTTTTTTCCTGGAGTAAGAAAGTAGCAATTATGAAAAACTATATTCAATCAAGGATTACCAGGTAACAGTGTCTATTTTGTACATTACCTGTAACTATGAGTTCTATCTTTACTGAACCAAGTTTTCCCTAGTTACTCAGAAAAGGTGCAAACTACGCATCATCACTATCTGGCCGAATATACTTAGGATATGCAAACAGTACTAAAATGAAATAAAAAATTTGGTAATACAAAGTAAAACTGCTCTTCCAACATGTAAGATCTTGATTTCCTAAGTTATGAATGTGATAAATGTCATTATGAAACCCAGGGACCTAAATTATAACTGTAAGAGATATATTTCTCACTGTTAGAAACCAAGTTCACGTAGCTGTGAACTTAGTGTGTCTTTCTGGCTGGCTCTACATATTGGTCCTTCACATCTTTTAGTTGATTAAAAAGCATAATATAAATAAAATCTCAATAAAGATTTCTCTTCTACAGAGACTTTCCAAGAACTGCCCTGAACTGTAACTCTAATATTCACCTGTTTGACTCCCTCACTTACAGAACAGATATAATCCCATCAGTCTAGAGTCCATGTCTACTCTATTGCCTCTGAATTACAGAACACTAGCTTACAAGCCTTATCATCTAAGGCATATTCGAGTTGTCTTTTCTTTTTCATTCATTCAGTTATTTGCTCACTCAGTGAATATTCAGCTTCTAGCCATACCAAGCATGGCTATTAGCAACAAAGTCACAATGGTGAACAAACTGGTCAAGGCGCTCGCCCGCATGGAATTTACATTTTAGTATATTGAATAAGAGATATATAAATAAATTCATTAAGTTCAGTTAGTGCTAAGTGCTATAAAGAAAATAAAATAGGATAATGTGATGGGCAGTGATGGGAGAAGAGAACGATATGAAGTAGGTTAACCAGGGAGTCCCTCTCTCAGGAGATAGCATGTGGACTGAGACCCGAATAAAATGTAAAAAGTGGGGATTAAAGATCAGAGAAAGAACATTCCAAGAAGAGGGAACAGCACACCAAAGTCACTGAGGCAGGAATAAGTTTAGTGTGTCCTAGCAACATAAAGAAGTCCAGTTTGGCTAGAAAGAGATGAGGTAATGGGAGCAGGCAGAAAATGAGGTAGATAAGGAAGCAGGAGGCAGAAGACGTAGGACGTAGGACTTCACAGGTAATGAGAAAGTGTAGGTCTAATTTTAAGTGCATTGAGAATGCATTGAAGAGTACTAATCAGGAAAATTAAATGATCTGATTTATGTTTTTTTAAAAAAAATTCTGGCTGCTGTGAGACACCACTGGTTAAAAAAAAAAAAAAGGAACAGATTATGACAGGTGGGATGGGAGGGAGGGGTAGCAATGGAAGAGAAGAGAAATAAAGAAATCTGAGCTGTATCTCAGAGCAAGTTTTAATAGCCCACGCTCCATGTGAAGAGCAGGCCTGCTTTAGTCAGACTGTTTGGCTACTGACCATTTTTATTCTTTTTATCAGCTACGGAGTAGTCGTTGAGGAACAGTGTAAATCTTTGCCACTGTTATGTGTTTCTTTTTGTTTTGTTTTTCTTATATCTTACTATTTAACTTTGTGGATCAGAACCGGTTAGAAGCCAGACCACTATTTGTCAGATGTTTCTACTCCCATGCCCTTAACTTAGAAAATAAGGGAGGCCAAGGCGGGCAGATCATGAGGTTAGGAAATCAGGACCATCCTGACTAACACGGTGAAACCTTGTCTCTACTAGAAATGCAAAACTTAGCCGGGCGTGGTGGCATGCACCTGTAGTCCCAGCTACTCGGGAGGCTGAGGCAGGAGAACCGCTTGAACCTGGGTGGTGGAGGTTACAGTGAGCCAAGATCTCACCACTGCACTCCAGCTTGGGTGACAGAGAGAGACTCCGTCTCAAAAAAATAAAATATAAGAAAATAAACTTGTTCTCCTCAGGCTCTAGAACGTGTGCAGATTTCTGCACAAGCATAAAACACATAAAATCATGTATATTTTATCACAAAAGCTTAGAGAATATTCTTGTTTTCTTTAATGTAAAAACATTTTTGTTACAAACTATATTATTTTTCTTCAAAATCTTAAAATGAAATTGACATACCAGAAAGGTTTTCTGAAGATATTTGTAGTCCCTGGCAAATACTACAAACTCCAAGGTACATTTAAGTACCCAAGTTTGAAAAACACTGAGCTAAGTTACACAAACTTGCCAATTATTAATAGCATTTTATAGAAACTGCCCCTTAATAATGACTCAAGCTTTATGGTCCCCATTAGGAACAGGCTCTCAAAGGATCAGACAGCACCTCATCAGAGTACAGTACAGGCATGTCCAACCCTCTCTTCTTTTTAGTTTATATTTAATGACTTAGAACCATTCCTGGATGAACTAGAAGTTTCTTCTTATACAGGAAACTAATATTTTCTTATATGCTTTTGAAGCAGGATTTCTCTTGGCGTCTTCACTGGACTTGCAGCAGGGGCACCCTATCTACTTGGCTCAACGTGCTCCACCCGCTGTGGAAGGGAGCATGTGAGTGAATGAGTGAGTGAGTGAATGAATGAGTGAGTGGGTGAGTGAGTGAGTGAGTGAGTGAGTGAGTGAGTGAGTGATCTAGCCAGCTTCTCTGGGCACTGACATAGGAACAAGCTTTGTGTAGGTCTCATGGCCACACCAGGCATGTCTGCTGGAGGGGAATGTGGCAGTATCCAGGTGAGGGTGTCTGTAATACGGAAACCCCAGAGGGGGTGTCACAATGATCTTTTAGTTCTGCCATTTGAAGACAGCAGTATGTTAGCAGCTCAGTTGATCCCTTGCCTCATGGCATGGAGCGGCTGCCCTCCACTGGTGATGGCAAAGGGCCAGTGTGACAGCCTTTCTGGGTACCTGTACTCAGTGAGTCCCAAGCTCTTGTCCAGCATCCAAGAAGAATGAGGTCACACAGACAATAAAAGGATAGTGAAGGCAGATAATTTGATTGAGTGATGAAAATGTCTCTCAGCGGAGGCGGGAGCTAGAGAGGGGACAGGAAAAGCAGTTCTTCTTCCCAGAAGTCAGGCTGGAGGAACAGAAATAATAGGATAGATGTATACAAAAGGGGAGTTTATTAAGGAGTATTGACTCACGTGATCACAAGGTGAGGTTCCGCAAGAAACCATCTGCAAGCTGAGGCACAAGGAAGACAGTCAAAGTCCCAAAATCTCAAAAGTAGGAAAGCCAACAGTGCAGCCTCAGTCTGTGGTCAAAGGTCCAAGAGTCCCAAAGCTGAAGAACTTGGAGTCCATTGTTTGATGGCAGAAAGCACCCAGCACAGGAGAAAGATGTAGGCTGGAACACTAAGCCAGTCTAGTCTTCCCATATTCCTCTGCCCTGCTTTTATGCTGGCTGCACTAGCAGCTGATTAGATAGTGTCCATTCCAATTGAGGGTGATTCCGCGTCTCCCAGTTCACTATCAACTGAGTCTGGTGTCTTTATAGGCACAAGATGAGGGCAAGACAGGCCATCGGTAGTTTTGGAAAAGGCAACGTGTGATTGGTAAAAAGGCATTATTCAGAAAGAACCAATCAAGAGAGTGGGCAAACCGGACTAGAAGTTACCACTTTAGGCTGTGGGTTTCAGGCTTTTATTTTTGCTTGAACGTGGGCTTTCATTGGGTACCCACCCCTATCTGCCTAGTTATTTGACTGCCTCCTGTCACTATCACCTTCAGTCAAGTATGGTGGAAAGAGCTAGAGTACCCTAAGGTGGCAACTGACCCTGCTTTAGAATTACAGTAGAATAACAGAGTGGTTAGGTGTGTGGGTCCCGGAGCCACCCTGCTTAGGTTTGAGTCACACTGTTTCCTAGCTGTGTGACTCTGGGTGAGTTATGTAACTTCTCTTTGCCTCAGTTTTGTCATTTATAGAAGGAGCAGAATAGTGCTTTCTGCCTCATAGGGAATACCACTTTCCACCTCGTATCACCAGGCATTTGATTCGCATAAAGAGCACGCAACCCAGATCCTTTTTCATTCTTTAGTTCATGTTGTGACAATAAACTGAGTTAATACGTGTAACATGCTTGGAAAAAAATAAGCACCTGATAATTGTTAGCTGTTATTAATACTATTGAAAAACAAGGATTTTAAGATGAACTATGATACAAATAAAGCCACTTTTGGTAAATATCCTCCAATTATGTATCTAACTGTAGCCAACAGTATTGCACAGCTGCTCCAACATGTTGTAATCTACCCATATAGATTTTTCAACTTGTTTATCTTACAGAACACATTAGAATATTTAATTACGGAAAGTCTTATAGTCTGACTGCTTTATTGAGAATCTTAATTTTTATGACTATAATGAATAGCTAATACCAGCTGCAATGAAAATCTAATACAGAATTCAGTGTAACCAAATATGGCATAAACTAGTCTATCAGCATCCCCTCTGGCTAAAATATGATGTTTTGATGGATAATTTGTTAATTTTGCCATTTTAAAAAATGTATAGTAATTCTCAATAGATAACACTAAGTACATTTTCCCTTAAAAATTCTGCAAAACGTGACATCGGACTCCTCGCAGCCTTTACAAAGTTCATTATAAAACTTCACCCAATTAAAGATTCATGAGCAAATGTCTCTGAGATTTTGTTTTGCTCTGTGCTCTGACATAGAGACTGGTACTATAAGGCATGTTTTGAAGCAAAGTATAGAAATGAAAGGGGAGAGTGAGATAAAACTAGTGAGACAGATACATAGACAATAAAGTAGAAGCCCCAAGGAGAGTTTTCTCTTTATTGGTGTAAATAAGCAATAAAGAGAAAGCTTTAACCACGTAACCACTTAGGTTTACTTGCAGAAACCATGATTCATAGAACTGTCCTACTAGAAGTAGGAAGCAGAGAGAGTGGGTATGCTAATGGGGAATCTGACAAATCTTAATTAAAGGTGAACACCCAAATATATATTAGATAACATGTTAAGCTGCTGTTTGCTTTCAAGGAAATACATATTAACAAAAGTGCAACAGTAATGAAAATTTTAAAACTGTCTCCTATAGATGTTTATCATTTCCTATGTACTTCATAAGTTAGCCAGACATAAACATGCCGTACTATGCCCTATAATTTTATGGAAAATGGTTATTGCATATATATAGCTATTGTTGCTGTACATGTAAAATTTGAATAGTTGTTTAATCAATGCTGCATTACATTTTAATGGAGTAAGTTCATCCTTGCTTTTATTTTTTAGTTCATTGATGTAAAACAGGATTGATGATAGGCAGTGCAGAATTTTGAAGGGACCACTGTAGAAGCCATCAACAATCAGTTGGTCCCTATCCTCTGACAAGTTAACCACTTGTAACAAAATGCAGCTTACTTCTGGCCCTAATCTGTATGACACTAAAACAGGGTGTATACTGTGGCTCAAGAAAGTAGACATGGTCTATTCTTCTAGGAGTTTATTTTTATATTCATACGTCCATCAAGTGATCATATAGAACAAGAAGATACCTGATTTCTAATTGCCCTCAAGTGGATGCATACTTTGGCAATTGTCCATGACAGATTTGCAATCCCTGGGTGATTTCCTGCCTTCTCATGTATCAGTCGTCCCCAACTTTTTGGCACCAGGGACCACGTTCATGGAAAACAAGTTTTCCATGGGCAGGTGGTGGGGGTTGGGAAGGTTTCCAGATGAAACTGTTCCACTGTTCCACCTCAGATCATCAGGCATTTGATTCTCATAAGGAGCATGCAACCCAGATCCTTCAGTGGCGCAGTTCGTGGTTCGCTCCTTTGAGAATCTAATGCCAGACGCTGATCTTACAGGAGGGGAAGCTCAGGCAGTAAAGCTCCCAGCTCACCTCCTGCTGTGTGGCCAGTTCCTAACAGTCCATGAACCTAACTGATAGCGGGGGTTGAGGACTCCTGTCCTATATCATTAGCTGCTGTGTGTGAGGTTACTCTGTTAATATTAGTAATTTCCTTAACAAAATATAGGAAAATTGTGGGATACAATCATTGCATTCCAAAGCCATTCTTACTATACTATCAATTTGTAAATTTCATAAGTTTTAGGTTATGTCATTCACTTTTTGCTTCTAGGTAATTGTATTCATATAGTTAATGGAGAAAACTATAACTGAGTAAAAATTCATCTTGAAAATACTGCTTTATATATTTTTCCAGATATTTTTTCCATCTTTATAGCCATTTGCTTTTTATTACCTATTATAGCCCTCCTTAATCTACCTTATAGCCCTCCTTAATTTTTTCTTTCAATGTTTTATTTTTGTCTTATTTCGTTTTCCCTAATTGTAAAAGTAATATATATTTGTAGAAAAACTGTAAAATAAAAATATGAAGAAAAACTATTAAAACTGCTATTTTTTCTACCACAGAGAGATAATCACTTGAAATATTTCCTTTGAGTTTTTTCCATGTCTGTATATTTATTTATATTATTTGGACCATGCTCTGTACAATGAGAGAGTTTTTCCTTTTTTTTTTTTTTTTGGTTTAACATTATATCTTGAGAATTTTCTAATGTTCCTAGTCTTCAAAAACATATGTTTAGTAGCTATATAATAGCCTATTGTATAACTGAACCATAATTTAAATAATTACTTTCCTACTATTGGACATTTATTTTTAGGATTTTCTTATTATGCTTATACAATTTTTCTGCCTTCATCTCTTGATTATATATTATTTAATATAAATGGCAAATTCCCACTGTCTAATCAGCATCTCACTTGGTTGTCTTATAAACACTGCATATTTAATACATCCAAAAACAAACTTGCTGTTTATTCCCAGCCTGCCCTAGGGTCTCACTCTTTTGCCCATGCTGGAGTTCAGTGGCTTGATCTCAGTTCACTGCAGCCTCAGCCTCTGGGGCTCAAGCGGCTCTTCCACCTCAGCTTCCTGAGTAGTTGGGACAACAGGCACATGCCACCACACTTGGGTAATTTTTGTATTTTTTGTAGAGACAGAGTTTCACCACATTGGCCAGGTTGGTCTCAAACTCCTGGGCTCAAGAGATTCCCCTGCCTTGGCCTCCCGAAGTGTTGGGATTACAGGTGTAAGCCACCACAGCCAGCCTGTCTTCCTCTTCTTAATATATGGCAGTTCTACTAAGCTGTTGCTCAGGTCACAAACCTGGGGGTTTGCTTTCTCTTTTTTTCTCCTTTCATATTCTATTTCCAGTCCATCAACAAATTCTGTAGGTTTTACCTTCAAAATACATACGCAATAAGCCACATCCCAAACCCAGCACACTAGTCCATTCACATCATCTATTTTTTCATTCTTGCGGTAGCTCCCTAAACAGCTTCCATTTCTGCCTTTGTTACTCATGCTGCACCATACATTACTCTTTTAACTTCAGATCACGTCTCCCGGAGTTAAATCTAAAGCCCTTATTTATGAGACTCTTCATGATTTGACTCCAGCTGGCTGCTCTGACCTCATCTCCCACCATTCCCCTCGTTGATACTCAGACTTCCTTGTTACTTGATCGCAGGAGGCATACTTTGCTCCAGGAAGTTTGTGCTTGCCACTCCTTCTGCCTCAAATGTTTTTCCCTTCCATGTCCACATGTCCACATGATTTACTTTTCTTTCTTCTACTCTCTGGTCAAAAGACATCTTATCACAGAGGCCATCTCAGGCCCCAGATAAATATCAGGCATCCACAATCATCCTTTTGTCCTGTATTCTCTTTTATTTTTCTCCCTAGTGCTTATTCCTGCTTGACATATTTTTATTTGAATATTTGTTTGTTGTCTGTCATCCTGCACTAGGCTAAAAACTTTATGATTCAGGGACTTACCTGTTTTGTATGTTAATTAGCCCCAGTGCAAGAAAAAGTGCCTGGAACATATATACTACTTGGTAAACATTTGTGTACTGAATATAATGGAATTAATGAACATTTACAGGACTGTTAGTATTGCTGTCAGATTGATTTATTGAATTATTTGGTGTCAGTTTACATTCCCATCAGCTGTATATGGAAATGCTTGTTTTAATACTCTATCTAGTTTAAATGCTTATGTTTCTTAATTTATCTTTAATTCTCATGTTTTCTCTTTCTCCTTTCTCTCTCCACTTCTGTTCATTTATTAATCTCTCAATTCATTTATTCAATCTTTCACTTTCCATGCTTTGATTTATTCAACAAATATTTGCCAGTGTTTGGTGTCTTCAGAAAGACAGAAAAGTGGACAGTGTGGAGGGGGGCAGGCAAGTAAAACCAAAAATATAATGCAGGTGACACATGCTGTGTTGAGAGCGGTACTGAAAGCTATATGGAGCTCAGAAAAGGCATCTAGTCCAGACCGATGAGTCAGAAACAGCTTATTCCGGGGGGTACTGAGATTGGAAAAGAACAATAGGAATTAGCCACTAGTATCTATGACTTCCTTGTGATAGCTTCAGTAGGGTCTAGGGCATAAGGGGAGACAATACTGTGAAAGTCACACACAAGGATTCTTAAGCAGAATTTCTGTTTATTCTTCAGCCCAAGCTATTTGCTTGTTTTTGTTCATTTGTTAGACACAGTTTTGCTCTTGTTGCCCACGCTGGAGTGCAATGGCACGATCTCAGCTCATTGCAACCTCTGTCTCCTGCATTCCAGCAATTCTCCTGCTTCAGCCTCCCGAGTACCTGGGATTACAGGCATGTGCCACCACACCAGGCTAATTTTGTATTTTTAGTAAAGACGGGGTTTCACCATGTTGGTCAGGCTGGTCTCGAACTTTTGGCCTGAAGTGATCCACCCACTTCAGCCTCCCAAAGTGCTGGGATTACAGGTGTGAGCCACCGCACCTGGTCATTTGCTTGTATATTTTGCAAGCAATATTCAGGACTAGAACATCCTCAGTTATAAACAGATATTATTCAAATACTTCTTAGAATTCATAAGAATTATGGTAATAGTAATAACTAATATTTATGTAATACCTTTCGGTTTACAAAGTACTTTTATATACATTGGTTAATTGCATAGTAATTCCAAGAGGCAGCTATAATTACTCGCTTTTAGAGATGAGGTAACTGATGTTGACTAACCCAAGGCTGACTCAGCTAGTAAGTGATGGAAGCTACAACAGATTAAACATTATATAAAATGTACTGTCCATATAGAAAATAAGAGGTAAATAGATTAGGCTTAACATCTGGGAATTAGCCTCTAAACTCATGATGATTAATTAATTCTAATTGTTTTTGAAGGTCCATTATTGAAGGCCCTACCCATAATCTTGTGTAATTCTTTTTGTTTTCTTAATTCTAGTATAGGCAGGAAGGTAAGTGGAAGGAAGTAGCATGACTTTTAGAACTGGATAAATCTAGACACATATCCAGTGGTAAACAGGAAGGTATTAGTTCAAAAGATACAAAGTTTCAGTTATGCAGGATAAGTAAATGCTACATATCTAATATACAGCATGGTGACTATAGTTAATAATACCATATTGTACACTAGGAATTTGCTAAAGGTTAATTAAAGGCTCTACCATTAAATGGCTCTATGATCTCAGACTATGTATCCTTTGGTTTCTTTACATGTAATTAAGAGATAATAAGTTAGTTGGCAGGATAGTGTGGAAGAATAGAGATACCATGTGAAAATAATTGGCGCTTATGTATATTAGATTGCTTCCTCCTTCCCCTTCCTCATAGGAGCACCAATTCTTATTTTTTATTGTTGATAATCTAAAAATACATTAATCCAAGAAAATGGTGGTAGGGAAGGGAAGAGAACATTAGATTTAAAACCTATTTGTTATCACAGACAACATGTTTATCGAACCTTAAAGAGCTATGAAGGAAACACCATTTATTGAGATCTGCTTGGTGCTGGATACCTTTCATATATTATCACATTTAATCTACAATCTCAGTTAGCTTACTGCGTTTTTACAGCACTTCCAAACGCATTAGGGAAAAAGAACATTTCGTACTCTCTTTTAAATTATTTCTAATCAACACTGGAGACCATGTGGACAACAATATTGGAAAACATGAAAAATGCATTTTGAATTAATGTTAATAACTGTTATCATTTATTGAATTTCTACCATATGCCAGCCTATGCTCAGTACTTTCCATAAAATATCTCACTTAATCTTTGAGATTGGTATTATTATTTTGACTTTATGCATGAGGAAGCAGAAGCAAGAAGGATTAATTAAAAAGATAAATACTTGTCTAGTATAACAATGTGTTAGACACTCTACGTATATAAAATCGTTGACCTTCCCATCACTCCATGAGGTAAATCCTATTTTTATTCCCATTTTACAGATAAAATTTAGGCACAGAGCAGTTAAGCACTTGCCTGCATAGCTAGTGATGAGCAAAGCTGATGTGTAAACATAGGCAGTTGGGATCTAAAATCCATATTTTTAACTATGCTATTAACATGCAGTTGATATATAACAAGATCAAGATTCAGACCAACCAACTCAGGTCTGGCTTTTTTTTCTGTACTACATAGGTAGCATTAATAACTTTAAGATTTCTAGAATGTTCTCTCTGCTTCAATTCTTGGTTTTTCTTTTACTCACAAAGGTAGAACTAAAATTTTATGTGGTTGCCTCCTCCCAGAAACACAACCTGTTCCAGAAAGTAATCAACTTCCATGGAGTGCCAGGTGGGGAGTCAGTCCTTAATGCCTGTCATTCTGGCTATTACATCAGACCCCATGTGGCTACCTTAATGAGCATTTGCTGAAAGAACTTAGCTGTGGTTGTGAGGGTGTCTCCCTGCGTGTAAGCATTTAAATATCCACCCCCATCCTAAGTTTTTTTTTTTTTTTAATTGGATTGACCTTGAAGTAGAACAATGTGAGTCCTTTCTCATGTAGACTGCTTCGTAATGGGAATGTTATCTACTGATCCATTGGAGGCTGAGATTTTATTTTTTGTTTTGCTTTAATCTTTTTCTAAAGTCTCATTTACCACCTTGAGATAGGAGATGAAGGCAAAATGAAATAGCTGAAATAAATGTGATAGTCAAAGATTTCGAAGCCAATTTTGTGAAGCCTTGCTCTGAATTTAGAATAGTATTAGAAAACCGTCATAACGATCTCGTACTGCACAGATACTTTTCTGTTTCTCATTTTAATTCCTATGACTTTATACAAAATGGACAGAGAGATGCCATTTTATATCTGTTTTACAGATTGGGAACCTGAGATGATAGATTTCATGATTTCCCTTATGACAATTAAAAAGTAAATGATAAACACAGAAGCCAGAAGCCAGATATAGGATAGCATCTTGGTTAAGAGAATGGATGTTAGACTCAAAAGACTCTGGGCTCACCATTCACTAGCTATTTGACTTTGGATGTGTTATGTAACTTCTTCGTGCCTCAGTTTCCCCATCCATGCCTGTGCCATGGGTTCTTTTCAAGATTAAATAAATTAATCCATGTAAAACACTTCAAATAGAGCCTGGCACAAAATGAGCTACATTCAAGGTGGCCATTATTCTTATTAGCATGGACTTTTAGTCCAGGAAACCACAGTGATTCTAGGACTGGCTGCCGCTGCTGTGATGATGGCCGAGCTAGCTGGGGGTGGTAGAGTGAGGTCATGAAGTGAGTGCCAGGGAAACAGTCTTCCAGCTAGCCTAATCAAACATGATTTACAGTGCACTTATACCTGTATTCGGAATAGATTTTGTGACTTTACATTGATTTAGTGATGTTTCCTCTATATTTCAATGAGATTTAAAAACATATTGATGTTAATTAAAAAGAATCTATTAAAAACGAGGCCTAATTATAAAAGTCATTCAAAAAGAAAAGTCTCTGTGTTAAAGAAACTGATAATTATAAAACTTTAAAATAAAAAATTCTGAAATGTTGAGTAGTCACAAATATTTCCATTCCCCAAATATTCGGATTTCCTATGCAGGCATCATAAAGTTTTCAAAATAAATGCAGTGTTTATTTTTGCATACTATCATTATTTGAGCACAGAAATTAAATATATGCATAGCAATATCTGTCATGATGCTTCCCAGTTCCTAGTGGTGGTATTAATTCCATGGCTTCATTGCATAATATTAAACTGGATCATACACTGTCAAAGTTTCATACAGAGTATGTATCTAAATCCATATCATGTTGAGAGTAGCTCTAATAAGATTACACTGAATTTAAATTTGTGAGAACTAAGGGAAGCTATGTAGGAGTTGCAACTGAATGCGGCACTCATAGTGAGAAAGTGGTCAAGCTGACGAAAGTAAGGTAGGCCATCCCCAGAACCACTGTGTTCTGCAGCTTAGACAAAAATATTCGATTAAATTCTCCTTACAAAAATTTTTAAAGAATTATGTATGTGTGCACATGTGTGTACTCCAGTGAAATAATGAAAGGCACGATTTTTATCTTCCCTTGAAAAAAGAACTTAATGTTTACACTCTACAAATAGTCACATTTATCCACTGAATATAATCAAGTCAAAAACAATTTAGAGCAATGATTTTTATTCTATAGTACTGAAAGAGCTAATGTCATTCAAAATGGGACTATTTCATACCTTTTGCAAAAAGAGCAGGTGTAATTGGAGTTCTCAACTCTGACAGCCCATTAATCACCTGTGAAATGTCTTTAAAAACAGAGTCCTTAACCCCATGCCAGATCTACCAAATCTGGTTGTCCAGGGTGGAAGTGGGACATAAGTATCAAAAACAGAACAAAAATCTCCACAGGTGATTCTGATGCACAGGTAGATTGGGAATCACCCACTTAAATTCATTGTATCTTTGACCTCAGTCATAATACCAGAAGTTAGCGGGGCACAGTGACTCGAGCCTGTAATCCCAGCACTTTGGGAGGCCAAAGTGGGTAGATCGCCTGAGGTCAGGAGTTCAAGACCAGGCTGGCCAATGTGATAAAACCCCATCTCTACTAAAAATACAAAAATTAGCCAAGAGTGTTGGTGGGCACCTGTAATCCCAGCCACTCAGGAGGCTGAGGCAGGAGAATTGCTAGAACTTGGGAGTCAGAGGTTGCTGTAAACTGAGATTATACCATTGTACGCCAGCCTGAGCAGTGGAGTGAGACTCTGCCTCAAAAAGAAAGGGAAGAAAGGAAAAAGAAGGAAAGAAAGGAAAGAAAAAGGAAGGAAAGAAAGGAAAGAGGAAAGGAAAGAGGAAAGGGAAGGGAAGGGAAGGGGAGGGAGGGGAGGGGAAGGGAGGGGAAGGGAGGGAAGGGAGGGGAAGGGAAGGGAAAAAGGAAGGGAAGGGAAGGGAAAGGAAAGGAAGAAAGAAAATCATGTTGCCAGAAGTAAAAGCAAAATGTAGCACATTAGAAAAATAAAAATAAATGCACACAGACAGGCATTTCTCTCATAGGGGAAATTTTCATTAAAATAGTGGATGACCCTAAACCACTGAGAGTACCAGTGATAATGTGCAAACAAAATCATTGATCCTGAGCAAGCATTAGTAAACATAGAAATTGTATGGCAGTGTTTCGATTTTATAACTAAATGCACCAGCTATTTAAAAACACCTGTAGCAGGTATGCACTTTACTCTACAATAAATGCATTTTAATAGAACATTGTTTTACTTACTTTAAATCCAAATATATAACAATAGGCTCTATCTTGCCTGCCTTTTCTCTCAGGGCTCTCCCTGAGCATCAGCCCTTTAAAAGCCCAGATTTTTGAAGAATGAAAACCTGGAAAAGAGATGTCTTTGGGAGAATTCTGCTTTTCTTCCTGTATTACAAATCTCTGGTGAGGCAAAGGAATATGAAGGTCTGGTTATCTGCTTCAGACTTGGGAAGAAAAACACAGGAAGCTCAAAATGCACATTAATATTTTAATTGTCCTACTCCCTCCATTTTATCTATCTGTCTGTCTATCATCTATCTATCTATCTATCTATCTATCTATCTATCTATCTATCTATCTGTTTTCACAACAGAGTCTTGCTCTGTTGCTCAGGCTGTAGTGCAGTGGTGCAATGTTGGCTTACTGCAACCTCTGCCTCCCGAGTTCAAGCAATGCTCGTGCCTCCACCTGCTGAGTAGCTGGTATTTAGGGATGCACCACCAAGCACCACCATTATGCAAAAGCTATATGTAATATCCACTGTCAAAGTTTGCTGTTGTAAATATTAAAGGTGATGAGATATTTGACCATATACTGACTGAGAAATCTGGGGACCCTCCATTCTTGCAATAATCTGTTATTCAACCATTTCCCTCCTCTACCTCACCATCTAAAAAGAGCAAATTCCAGATTTTAGGCAAATCACATAGATTTTATAGAATATTTCTTAAGGAGACAAAAGGGAAGATTATGGGGTGACTTTGCTCCAGAATCTATATTCTCTATGCCACCCTGCTGCGTGGAGGTATTCTGAGCTGACCTCAAGATTCTGTGGAGCCCATTGGCTCTTTGATGTTTTGACCATTACTTTTCACTTTGCCTGGCTTTTATTACACTGCTCCAGCAGTTTTGTTGCCTGGTATCCATCTAAACTGTGATTGAAATGTATTGTTCTAAAATTTCTCTCATCTGTTAAATCTATTCTGGCTTGGTTAGATATAATGGACAGACTTGGCTCTATTGCTAGTCTTTTTATAAAAATCTCTTCCATCTAGTTCTGTTATTCCATGTGTCCTCATTTAACAGCACCTCTGACTTCTGTTGGCTATACGGGGACAGTCAGGATTGCTAATAAAGCAGTTTTCTCTGGATCCTCAAGATAGGCAATTAATGCTGTCTTTGATGGAGTTCCTGTCCCTCAGTGTAGTTTGTGATCTTACTCAACCTGCTTGAAAGACTTTGGCCAACAGTATACAAGATGGCATCTCTTATTTATTTATTTATTTTTAATAGGTTTTGGGGGAACAGGCAGTGTTTGGTTACATGAATACATTCTTCGGTGGTTATTTCCGAGATTTTAAAAGAGCATAGACAGGAAAGTCATATGTATGGTTATCTTAAGAACATGTTTGTCAGTGAGGGAAACGTGTCTATTTCCCTCCCATAACTCTTAGCCATTTTTAGCTTTATTTTGTCAAATACATACACACATCTTCTCCAAGACAAAGTAATGGTTAAGGGAAGAATTTCTGTCAGGAACAGGTTTTTAACTTCCGTATTACCTAGATTAGTATCTGGTACATAAATATAGTTGTTTCCTGACCATGTACCATATGGCAGGTGATTTGCTAAGGCTTTGCATAGTTTATCTCATTTAATCCTGTAGCAGTCCTCTAAGGTAAGTCTTAAAAAGCTGTTTCCAGATAAGGCAGCCAAGATTCAGACAAGGGAGGTACTTCCCTGTAGTCACAAAGAAGATCGAACCCAGATCTTCTAACCCAAAAGCTGTGCTCTTTCCACCATGTTCATAGCCTCCCAATGTGTTTTCTAAGTGCAGTGAATATGTGAATAGATGAATAGATGTACCAGTAAAAAAAGCCTACAATTACTGTAAATTTGCTTTAATTCTGTGTCATCTTTTCTATAAAAAAGCTTTAGCTAGTACATAATTTCCCTGAAGTAAGATTCCCTAACTGGAATCTTGTTAGTAACAATATATTTGCATAACTGAAGACATTTGAGATTGACAAACTTAAATGACAAATATAGTGATGCCAGTTAAGTCATCTTGTGAGTCATAACCAATTATTTATGATGCTGCTTTTACTACTCTTGTAATGCCATGTTAGTTAATACCTAGGCACTACATAGAAATAAACGTTGCTCTTTACGAAGGAAACAGTACTAATTTGAAAAAATATATATTTTCTGTTTCTGGGTTAAGAATGTGTGGATCTTTGGGGCTGAATGAAAAGTACCCAATACAAATCCCTAACAGTCCTCCCCTGGAGTTAAAAGAAAAAATAGGTTTTTCCTCTAGCTTTATTGAGGTATAAATGACAATTTTTTATATATTTATAGCATACAACTTGATGTTTTGTTAGATATACATTGTGTATTAGTTCATTTTCATGCTGCTGATAAAGACATACCCAAGACTGGACAATTTACAAAAGAAAGGGGTTTAATGGACTTACAGTTCCACATGGCTGGAGAAGCCTCACAATCATGGCAGAAGGCAAAGAGAAGCAAGTCATGTCTTACATGGATGGCAGCAGGCAAAGAGAGAACTTGTGCAGAGAAACTCCCCCTTATTAAACTATCAGACCTCATGAGACTTATTCACTATCAGGAGAACAGCATGGAAAAGACCTGCCCCCATGATTCAATTACCTCCCATAGGGTCCCTCCCACAACATGTGGGAACTCAAGATGAGATTTGGGTGGGGACACAGCCAAACCATATCACACTATGAAATATTACCACTGTCAAGTTAATTAACCTATTCATTACCTCACATAGTTACCTTTTTTTAGATATGTAATGATAACATTCAAGATCTATCCCCTTACAGAGTATAAAAATTATTTTTAAAATAAATTTAAAATACAAAAAATAAAATTAAGGAAATGAAAAGTACCCGTAATCCCGCCATTCAGATAAAGTATTATTAACATGTTGGTAACTTTTCCATATTAACATAAAGATGTACAGATATGCCTCTTACAAAATTGACATTGGACTATGTATACGGATTTATGACTTTTTATGGCTCAGCTTATATCATGAATAATTTTTAATGTCATTTAAAAGTCATTTAGGAAACATGAAATAGTGGGAGAAAATAAGAAATTTTATGTAGACATATTATTCATAAATGATATTGAACAAATTCCCTGGCATATGCTTCTAGACTCTTTTAATCTCATTATTTACTAAGTCAAATTGGGATCATACTTTGTATGTTTTATTCCCAAAAGCTAAATCATACTGTATATATATTATTTTCACCAGCATTTTTAATTAATATATGAAAATAATTGTGGCTATCTTTATATGTCATCAAATTTATGTATACAGGAATGTTTTGAATGCCTACATTAAAACTATATTCAATACTAATGAACATAAATATTTTTTTCAGTGTTTCACTTTTACAAACACTGTGACAATGACAAGTCTGTGAATACCTATTGTACTCAGTTTTGTAGAACAGATTTCTGAAAGTGAGATTTCTAAACTGTAGGTTCAGCAGTTTATACTACCACCACCAATGTATGGAGACTGTTTTTGCAGCCAGTAAAGAAAAGGTAGCCAGCGCCATGTGTACTGACACAGAAAAAATGTCTAATATCTAATGTGAAATTTAAAAATAAAAGCAGTGGCACAATAATATGTATAATATGACTAACTTTTATTTTAAAATTAATATCTGCATATACAAATTTGAGTATAGATGTGGATATGGGTATAGATATAAACAGAGACATCTATTTGTTCTTGAGCACTGAAAATACAAAAATGAATTAAGCACATACGTTGATTTAAAAGCATATAACAGACCGGACGTGGTGGCTTACACCTGTAATCCCAGCACTTTGGGAGGCTGAGTCAGGCAGATCACCTGAGGTCAGGAGTTTAAGACCAGCCTGGCCAACATGGGGAAACCCTGCCTCTACTAAAAATACAAAAATTAGCTGGTACGGGGGCACATGCCTGTAATCTCAGCTACTTGAGAGGCTGAGATGGGAGAATCATGTGAACCCGGGAGACAGAGGTTGCAGTGAGCTGAGATTGTACCACTACACTCTAGCCTGGGTGACAGAGCAAGTCTCTGTCTCAAAAAATTAATTAATTAAATAAATTAAAAATAAATAAATAAAAGCACATAGCAAACTAAAGGGAGAGTCAGAGTAAGCAATAAATTATGTTACAGAGTAAATGTATATGCTGCAAGGCTGGTTACTAGCAATGTAGGGGAGCTTGCAAGGTGATGGGGCTGGCAGGTTGCCAAATAAGGATGTCCAGTTAAATCTGAATTTAAACAATAATTAATAATGAATAGGTCTCAGTAAAACATTCCTCATGCAATATTTGGGTATTTATACTAAAAAATTATTTGTTATGTTTCCAAAATAGAAATGTAACTGAGCATCTTATATTTTGATTAGCTACATCTCGCAACACTAGACCTGGCCAGATACATGGTTTAGTCACCATAAGAGGAAATCATCTCTCATGAATGAAGTCACATCCACAGACATAACAAGAGATGTATAAACCAGATGGCCTACAGGCAGATTTCCTATTGAAATATCTATACAGTAGCAGTCAAAACATTTACTGATTGTCTTCTGGGCACTGTGTTATTCATGCATCATTTCATCTAATACTCATAAGGCCCTAAGAGACAAGCACTATTCCTGCTTGTTGGGGGAGGAAACTGAGGCATAGAGGTAAACAATCTGCCCAAGATCACATGGCTTAAAGGAATGGGGCCAGATTTGAATCTAGATAGTCAGACTCACAGTTTGTTTTATCTGATCTATTCTCTACTGCCTTTAAAAAGGAGCTATAATTGCCAGTATGAAAAAGAAATATAATCAGATCACTGAGGGCAAGTATATGCTAAAGAAAGAGTTTAAAACAATGACGACAAAACTCTTAGTGGTTACACACCAGGTTTTGAAAACAAACATCTGTCAGATATGTGAGTAGGAGAAAGTTAACGCCAACCTTTGCAGATAATAATATTACGTATGTCTTAGGATTCATTGGAGGACTACATGATATCGGATATGTAAAGCATATGTAGCACAGGGTATAATGTGAGTTATTATTACATGATATCGGGCATGTAAAGCATATGTAGCACAAGATATATGTGAGATGTTATTATCATTTTAAATACATCAAAGTACAAAACCAAGTGGCAATCATGAAGATGTACTATATGGGAGTTTAGAAGAGAGAAAAATCTGCCATCAGGTATATTCAGAAGACTTTATGGAGAAAGTAGTAGTGAGACCCTGATAGAAACCGGGGACTTTCTGATGTTTAGGGTTGGGATAAAGAACCAATACATGTAAATTTTAACAGAATGTGAACCATCAACTCAAGGGCATTCATGACCTCAGTCTTTGTCTTAGTCTGAAATCCTACTAAAGGTACTTCTTGGCAAAGAGCCTTCTCTAAAGAGAGCAAGGCAGTGCTACAACAATGTCTTGTTCTTAAGCATGTCTTATCCTTCCCTTGTGGGCCACCAGCCCATCTTTATAACCTATTTGCAGTAACAGGCACAGAAGACTAAATCGTAGCAGCCACATGAAACAGAGGGAAATGTACCTCTTCCAAGGAATGTGAAAGAAATCCACTTAAGTGATTTGGTTAAAGCCACCTTATCCTTCCTGTTCACAAGTAGAGAATTATATCTGAACATTATTTTGCCTTCTAGTAAGCTGCTCTTACATTCGATCTTAGCATCCATTCAGTTAAAGGTATAAGAGTTTTCCTTTCTGTAGAGTTTGTCTTAGTAATGTAAAACTGGCCTACAGAATCATATAGTTGAATAAACATTTTGCATTCTACTTTAGAAAATATGATTTTGCTAAATATATTCAGAAATTTTTGTGAAGGTGTGAATTTTAAAACTCAAAGCTTTGCCAGGTTTGGCAACTTTAGGTGTTACTGACATAAATCATCCTGGAGCCTCTCAGGAAAGAAAAGAATTATTTCAGAGTTGGAGTATTTATTCTGTAACATTATATTTTAACACTATGATAAAAAGAAAGAAATGGTAGGTGATATTAAGCTTCAAACCTTCTCTTTGGAGGCCTTTGTGGTGTTCCTCACACTTTCCTTTCTCTTTTGTTATTTCCAAATTTTTCTAAAAACGGAATGGCCTTGCCTTTTTTCTCTACACCGTTGTTTCATAGTACTGGCTAAGACTATGAAGCTGTGGGGAGTATACTCAACAGATCAAACCTGAAGGTACCAGTGGGATACCCAGCTTGAACAAGTGGGCCCTGCCCACAGGTCCACTGAAAGGGCAAACCAAACCCATAAGGACCAGGTGGCTCATCCCTTAGTGAGCGCTGAATAGACAGGGTGTGTGCTTGGCCCAAAGGAAGGCAGTCCAGAGGCTAGCCAGTAACCGAGAAGGTGGTTTACTCAAAAAGGTGTACAAGTCCATCAAATACTGTCTTAGGAATGTTTAACTGAAAAGCAGTCCAGCCGAGGCAACAATCAATGAAAGTTAGTGAATTATGCTGTAAAGGAGACTCGATGATCCATTGTTGAGTCTAATGCCAGCTATTGTCATTACAGAACAGAAACTGAGGGCAAGAAGAAGCTATCAGGTAGAAAACATCTCGTTGGTAGATTAGAGGTTAAAGTGGTGATTTGAGAGAGAAGGAACAAGTAGCACGAAAGAAACCACATTATCTTGAAGGGAAAGCCGGAAAGATCCAGCTCATCAGATCTCACTCTTCCTTATTTCTTAAGCAGCTTTTTTGGATTTCCATGCACATGTGTCCTGTTACCTAAAGTAGTTTAAATAAGTCTCTGTTCCTGCAATCAGATTTCCATACAAACAAAATGTTTGTTCAATAAACAAAGGGACTATTTTAAAAATTGTTTTACTATATACCCAGTACCTTTCTCTGGACCTGCCACAAAGTAGGTTTTTGGTAAATATTTGTGGAAGGAAGGAATGAGCGAATGAATGAATAGCCAAACTGATTGTCCTCTTTTAATTCCACCTAGTAGGAGAAACACTATCTACCATAACTTCTCATCAACTATGGATATTAAAATTGTACTCAAGACCTACCTAACTTTTCAATTTTGTCATCTACTCAAACCTTTAACAAACTCCTTAAATGGGACATGTTTTCAGATACCTCTTTAAATCTGTATGTGCTGTTACCACTTTCTGGAAAGCCCTCTTTCACCCCTTTTACCCCTTTCACCTTTTTTCACCCTGAACTTTCACCCTCTCTGCCCCTTTCACTTCCTTCACCCTCTTTCAGCCCTGCACTAGAATTCCTACTCCCCACAGTGTTTACTTTCATATAACCTTAGCTCAGTCTCTCCCTCTGAAATGGTAAGAGAATTAGGTGCTTTCACTTCCTGCTGTTTCCACAGCCCCATATATAATTTTGTATTCCACTTTATTCAACATTATAAAATAAAGCATTTTCCTGTATCATTACAATGTTTTATGAATATTAACTTCAATAGTTAAACAATAAACCATCATGTGAATATATTTCATATTCCATACCCTTCTCTTGCTGGACATTTTTATTGCTTTTTTAATTTTTGTTCTTATAACAAACATCAATGACTTTCCTTCTACAGAAACCTTTGTACATATTTATTTTTTATTTTCTTCTTCAGATAGCACACTAGAGTAGAACTGCTGAACAAAAAGGCAGGATTACTTCTAAAACTCCTGAAATATATTGCCAAATTGCTTTCTTGAAATGTTTTAGGGAGGTTTTACACTCCATAGCACCAGCAATGTAGTGTCTGTTTCAGTATACCACAACTGAAACTATGATTTGTCAATTTTAAGATTCCTTATTTTTTAATAGGTAAAGGGGATATATCATTTAATTTGTGTTATTTTTATATATCATTTTATAAAATACATATACATTTATTTATATGTGTGTGTCTGTTTGCCATTTTTATTTTCTCTTGTGATTGGATGCTTATTGTTTTTGTCCGTTTTCTACTAAAATGTTACCATATTTCTTATTGAGTTGTAGGAGCACTTTTAAAATATTGATAAATATATTTGATAAATTGTTTTCCCCAGTTTATTGCTTGTCTATGAGTTTTTGTCTTCAGTGGGTTTAAATTTTTATGTAGTCAAATCTCTCATCTTTTATGTGATTTCTTCCATTTATTTTATGCTTAAATTTTTTTCCATCAAGATTCTCAATAACTAATAATCTGACTTTTTGTAGATCTGTATTTTATCCTATGAGTCCAATTAAATTTTTTTAACAAAACTGAAACAAAGTTTTTAAAAGCAGGCTTATAAAAGTGTAAGAATTTAAGCACTGGTATAGGACATATTGAACCTTCCTCAAATAATTCAAATCCGTGACTCAAAGGCTCTGACCTGGCCATACTATTGACCCTGTGAATCTTAGACAATAGTTGTTTAAAGATCTTTCGGAAAACTATTTTTTTTTATTTTCTTCTTCAGATAGCACACTAGAGTAGAATTGCTGAACAAAAATGCAGGATTACTTCTAAAATTCCTGGGATATATTGCCAAATTGCTTTCTTGAAATGTTTTAAGGAGGTTTTACACTCCATAGCACTAGCAGTGTAGTGTCTATTTCAATATACCACAACTGAAACTATGATTTGTCTGCTATAACTAAGATTGACTGCTATAACTGGACACTGTCACCCAATACCCTTTTGTTACAATCTCCATTGTCAAGGTCATTGATCGTCAACTTATTAACACTCCATAGTCATTTACAACCCAGTGCCATGACAGAACTCAATTTTGTTGAAACCCAAACATATTTTAAGGAAATAAAGCATCTTGGTATTCAACTTTAAATCATGCAGCTCTTACTCTGGCCCTTCTCTCCTCAACCTTCCAATAAGCACCTCAATGAACACAATAAAATATAATTGAGAGTGATGTTTATATAGAAAAAAATAATCAGTCAATCCTATTTTCTACTGTTAAACAGTAAATATTTGCAGATTGTGGTACCTAAACTATTATTAATAACAAATGACTTATGACCCAACAATGTGATATGACAACACGGCTGTGAACCATGCGGGAAAGCAAACCATTATAAAGATCCAGGTACAAATCGGGCATTAGAGTTGGGGCTGCTATATTGTTAGAGGCAATGAAAATAATTGAGAAGTCCAGAGAAAGTGATCATCAACCTGCAGGCCTATTAAAGAGGATAAATTATCTTTTCAGTATCCAGAGCAAAAGTGGGTCTTTAGAAGGCACTGTGTAGTACACTGATTGTTACTTCCTCTCTTCAACCCTCTTGTAGAGAATTCACATTACATGAAAGTGCTATTGTGTGAACTGACTGATTCTAAGTGAGTGGGTGAAGAATGTTATTTGTATGCATTCTCACAAAGGGGAGCAACATTTTCTGAGGTGATGCATCCTTGTGAACTGGAGTGTCTAAAAATGATAATCAAGGTAATAACAATGGCTCCCTTTAGATGAGCTCATAGTGAGTGCCATGGACTGAGCTAACATTCTTCCTATTTCTCACAATCATCTTTAGGCTGATATTACTAGTCCCGCTTTCTAGATGAGGGTGTTAAGAAATGGCAGAGGGTCATACAAGGTAGAATTTGGAAGAGCCAGCTCTAAAGCTAGGTCTGTTTGCTTGTACTTAACATGCTGCTCATAATAATTTAGGTCTATGTATAATTTTGCAATTTATAATTTTGCTGGTATACAGGGAAAACTTTTTCAATATTATTTTAGGTCTATAAATGAGAAAGCTAAGATTTGGAAGAGTTAAGTAAGTGTAGCGCAAATAGGCATCTACCCCAATGGCCCCAGTGGAAATTCTTGAGTACCCAATTCAATGGTGCTTGGAATTAGAGGGGCGAATGGGTTCCTACAAATCACCTAGATCAACCCCTCCTATATGTCATACTTTAAGACCTTTATAATGTCTTCATCAAGTGACTAATACTTTTCTGCTTAAAGTTCAGTATAAGAGAAGTCAGCCACTTTACAATTTTTATAATGTCATTTCGCATGTTGAGCCACATAGTTCATAAACTGATCCTAATTCTCTTTTATCCCCTAATTACTTTTAGGGCTTCCCAAAACCCCACCCTTAAGAACTATTAGCTCAGGCCTGGAATTCAATCCTCTTATACTTTTCCAAATCCTTGGTCACATAAAGAGGAGCACGAGGCACCCTTTTAAGATTACAATCCTTTTTTCTCAAATTACGTCTGGCAATATATTAGATACTTAGGCATCTGAGCCCTTGACATTCTAGCTTCTATAATTAATGCAGTTTGGTTCTATATTTTGCAAATATAGGGCATGGGGTTGGATACCCCCCTTCCATTAGGGCAGCCAAAGAAGACCATATAGCAGGATAACCTTTGGAGAATCTGAAAGGTCTGCAGATTTAGCCATATCAGTCTATATGATGGAGAAATTTATGCTCAAAATCATATACATACATGACTTAAATCCATCTTTTTGTAATTTGAGATGCCCCCTTTTAGTTCTGGCTCAGGAAAAGAGAATAAAAGGTACTTATCACTTATCTTTTTCCCAATTCCTTTCATTTTCTATGACGGTACTTCAGTCATGCATTGTTGCATTCAGGAAAGTGTTGGGGAAACTGCAGAGCTTATAGCTTGCAGTGAATGCCAAGAACGAAGCACTCAGACAGTTCCAGCTGAGTGGGGCAGCTGGAGCTGTCTGAGTACTTCGTTCTTGGCATTCCAAGAGAGTCCGCCCCAGCATCCGTCCACCAAGTATTTATTGAAAGGGCTTGTATTAACTACAAACATCCACTAGATGGTCATTTGAGGTGGGTTGCTGAGGCACCTGTGACCCTGTACACACTCAAACCGCATTCTCAGGAGGCTGTTTTCAGTGTTCGTTATCACACCACACACTCCACTTCCTGTCCTGTTTTCAGGCTCAAGGAGTTTCATTCTCATGCACAAATAACATACACAGTGCTTCAGTATTTTTCCATGCCCCAACCTCAAATGCCATGTACATAAGCTTGAATATGTAGCTATGCACCCGCAACATCTCCCCCTTCTTTAATTCTTAGAGCATGCTGGCCATCCAATGCAAGGTAAGCTTCCATTGTTCTTCCCTGGTTGTAGATGCATCGGGTGGCAGCACAGGGCCATATGCAGATGCCTAGCAAACAGATACAAAAAAGAAAAAGTATAGCGGCCATCACCCAAATGTGTATGTTTAACCCAGACAACCAAGTTGTTTGGGTTTAGCCATTGAAAGCCTTCTTGTAATTGCTGAAGGGTACTTGTTTGTAATTGCTGCAATCATTCTTCAAGTTGTTTTTTTAATTCACACTCAAGAGTGGAAATTTGAGAAGACAAATGGTCATGATAAGCCCCATTGCAGGTGTGCTTTTCTAAATTACTGCAAGGTGAAATCTTCCCAGTTCTGGGTTAAATTTACAGGCAGCTGCAATTCTGCACACTGTTTTAAGATCATGACATAGGTTATATTTAACTGCATAACATCTTGATGAGACACGCGTGTAGCATAGCAGCTACTGGAAGAGACTTTAATACTATAGAAGGATTGACCCTGCTCTATGTTAGGAACACCTTGCCCAAATAGAAGTATTTAAGGGGACACAGTACAAATCACAACTGTATCAGCAACATTATTGTGCAAAGAAAAGGTATAGTTGCCACCACTAGTAATGGACTTAACATGTGAAAGGACCCTTTCAAAAAAGGAAAGTCTTAATCTCCAAATTGGGGCATGAATAGGGCTTAAAGCTTGTTTCCCTTTTAATTGTAATATTGGTCCTGAAAGCCCATACCCTGACCAGGTGATAGAACTATCGGAGGGACTCCCAAATCCAAGAGTCTGATTAGCAGACATAAGATAACCATGGGAACTCCAATCAAGTGAGGTGCTATTATCAAACAGAGGCCCTTGGCACAGCACAGGTTGTCTGCACAGAGACCAACAGATGGCCTCAAACTTCTATCTTCAGTCCCTCCTTAGATGTCATATAGGCAGATCAGGCACTTGCGTAGCTTCATTAGAGACCTCAGCAAGATTAGTGGTAACAGCAGAAATAAAGGTCAAATTTGCAAGCTTAGCATCCCTTTTGGGCTGATAGAACAGATACTCCTGAGGAATGAGAGTAATACACTTGTCATGTGTTATTTGTGGAAAAACAAAAAGAGGTATTACTACACAATAAAGTCCAGGAGTCACTAAGATGAATCCATCTCATATTTTCAATTAAGGGGTAAAACAGGGGCATCGATTGACTTCCTGTCCAAGAAGTATCATTAGATGACAAAGGCAGGTCAGCATCCCACCATGTAGTGACATTAAAAACAGGGGGATTTAGAACATGACTCTAATAAAGATGTTCTTGAGCTGATAACACTTGGCAAAGGACAAGAATTACCAGCTACCCTAACATCCATGTTTGTCTTGCTTTCTCAGAAGTTTCCCCAATTACTACCAGATACATAAGAAACCAGTTTTCTGCAGTTGCAGGGACTTCCACGGTGCCAAGCAGGATAGTTGCTTGTTGATCCAATCTTTTGGCTGTCCTCAAGTAATGTCAGGTGCCTTCCGAGTCATCACCATCATTGCTGGTCGATTCTCCAATGACATATCCTGTTCTCTAGGAGACAGCCCCATATTCTCCCTTTTTTGTTTATTAAGATATACTTTAAGAGTTTGATGAGCTTGTTTAACAATATCCTAACCAGTTGAGTTATAAAGGATTCTAGTTTTGTGTTGTATGTGTTGAAGTTGCAAACCATATGTAAATTGAACACCAAGATAGCAAGGTCCATTATCAGTTTTTATAGTTTGTGGAAGGCCTAAAGTTATAATATATTTAAACAAATGAAAAATTGCATCTTTAGTTTTTCTTGGTCCTGTCTGGGGGGTTAACGTGCATAAAACCTGTATAAGTGTCCACAGTAACATGGAGAAACTTAAAACATCCAAAGGGGGGATACTGAGTAACATCAGTTTGCCAGACAGCATTAAGCATCAAACCTCATGGGCTGGCACCAAGTCCTAAGGAAAAAGAAGAGAGAGAATGCCAAATTTTGACAAATTTTAATAATCATGCAAGCTTGAGCAAGTGTTAAATGAAACCATTGTTTAAGACTGTGGGCACTCTGATGAAAAA
The DNA here is from genome assembly GCF_009761245.1 of Sapajus apella. NCBI lineage: Eukaryota > Metazoa > Chordata > Mammalia > Primates > Cebidae > Sapajus > Sapajus apella. Next base: position 17,450,929 of record NW_022436974.1, read on the forward strand.
GGCATGATCAGCTTGAGCTAGCAAAAATGCGGAAAAGTCTGCAAACCACATTTGTGGTTGTATCAGAGCATCAGCTTGAGCGTTTCCTTCTGATAAAGGGCCTGGTAACCTAGAATGAGAGCGAATATATGTGATATAAAGATGTGACAACGAGCACAGAGGAGCTCTTGCGCTGTAGGAAACAAAGCTAGTAGAGATTGATTAGTAACGCCCTTCACATGTGCAAGAGCTAGATGAGTATCACTATGTTCCTGGATTTTGTGGGGCCAATTTTGCGTGGCATCTTGCTACACTATAGCTGCTTTTCAGTTTTTTTCTGAACCATCTATAAACACAGTAATGGTGTGACACAAGGGCTCAGAGACAACAATAGATACAAATTTAAGAGGCAGAGTTAGTAAAAAGTTCAGGAGCTTAGAGGCTGGTACTTGGAAGCTGATATTACCAATAAAGTCAGCCATTGCTACTTGCCAATCAGTATCACGAGCTAAGAGAGTCTGAAATTGTTCCTTGCTTGAAGGTAAGAAAAGAGTAGCAGGGTCATATCCTGACAATTGGACACAAAGCCAGCATCCCTTTATGAGAAGAGAAGCTATTAAATCTGTTGTATTCTGTGTGTGTTTAGATGGATTATGAGATAGGTAAATAACTATAAAATACAGAAATAGCAAAAGATAAAGCCTACCTGTTAAACTAAGGCTTGGAAAGGATGGATATTTTAAGTGATTTTTACCATATTTTGGCCCTTGAAAGTTATTAGAATGTGACTTTAAGTCTCTAGGAAAATAAACCTGCATTGAGTTAGCTTAAATGTGTAAAAGAAAAAGAAAAAGAAAACTTTTTAAAATGTCCTTTGGTGCTGGCCATTCTCCTGCATTAGCCTTTAGGTGGAATATTTTAGAAGTGAGCTTGGGAAAGCAGGGCTGTGGCCAGTTTCTTCCAATTTGCTCCGGATTTCTTAGGCAGCCTTTCTTTTTAACAACCTGCCACCTGTTGCTGCCCTTACCCTGAGAGGAAGGAAGGAAGACTACACGTGGCAGCAAGAGGCCAGGGAATGACCAGGTGGTAAAGTGCGTGTGTAAGTGCGGAGGCAGGAGGCAAGAGGGTAGCAGGCTGGGAGAAGATCGCTCCCCTCATCCTCCAGACCACCTACGCTTGGAGCCAACCCTGTTAGGTAAGGTACTGAAAACACACTGGGCTTTTTATTATTTTTACTACCCCCAAGCAGAGAGGCTCAGGGGAGGAGCAGACGTGAAGCACAGGGTCTGCTTTGAAATTTCCTAGCCATAGTGTTTTTAAACATGCTATAAAAAAGTGAAAAAAACGTTCCTTACTGCTGCGTCTATCTTCTGAAGATGACAGCAGCTGGCAGAGCTCGTCCACCTCAGCCTAGTTAACATTTAACATGGCAATGGGATAGCGCCCCTTATTAGTGGGCTTCTCCCCCAGAGCTCTATCCTCTAGGCTGCTCCACACCCCTCTGCCCACCTTAGGCTAAGAAGGTTGGGGTGCACAGGGACTGTTTCTTAGCCCTCTCCGTAGAGAGCCAGGGAAGACAAGGAATTGCTTGTCAGCTGAGACATGCGAGGGTGGCAGGGAAGGGCAGAAGTAGGAAAAGCAGCAGCACAGCAGGCAGCAGGCCACTTTCTGGGCACAGTTACTAAGGCACGTGTCCATGGCAAGGAGGATTCTCAGGACCGGGCTGGAGCTGCCTGCAGCCACCCAGGACTTGGTCTGTGTCTCTTGGCCTCCCCTCCATCACCACAAACCCACACAGGGGCAACTTGTCTAAGCTGCCAGAGACCAAATGGGCACTCCATGGCATCCTAGCAACTCTCCTGCCCCAGGTCTCTGTGGGCAGCAAGAAAGCCAGAGCTTTCTTGGATAAAACCCAGGAGGCAGCATGCAACTTTCCTTTATATTCCATGGAAACGAAAAAGACAAGGCCAAAAAGGTCGATCCTGGAAGTAGGCAGTGAGAACTTGCATATTAGGAAGACAATCGTCATCAGCCACTTTCCTTCCTTACTGGAGGCACTCCTCCAGCAGGAAAGTTTGTGAAGGAGGTGAGGCCACCCAGTCTTATAGATGTTTGCTGACCTGAGGTCTTATCCAAGGATCCTCTCTTGGGCGGCCTCCAATCTCCGATGCGAAGCACTGTTGACTGAATGGGGCCAACAAATGCATGTCCCTTTAAGGGTGGAGGAAAAGAGGGCAATGGTTTTTCTATAGGAGGAGGAAAAGTCTCGGATCCATCCTTATCTTCACTAGAAAAAGTCTCTTATTCCCCATAGAAGGGAATGAGAAGAGGGGAGACAAATCTCTCCCTGCTGTTCTGGTTTCTGTTTTTCCTTCTCCTTTAAATCTCCTGAATTTTCTTCAGGTGGAGAAGATGGGCAGTCTGACTCACGGCCATCTAGCAGATAAAGATGATACAATGCAGAGCGTACCAGCGCCCAGATGGCCAAAATAGTAACATTAGTAAAATGACCTTGCTCATATCTCTTTTCAGGCAGCGACCTACCAGCTCCCATAACCCTAAATCTAAGGTTCCTTTATCAGGAAACCAAGGGCATTCCTGCTGAATTAACAGCATGTAGAGCTCCAGGTTGTACAGTCCACTGGATAGCTTTACGTAGCTGTTGCAGTGTTTTTAAAAATACTTTCTGCTCTTTGGTCATTTGTTGACCCTTAACCTAGCCCCTTATATTTTATGCGTGCTTTGCGTCCTCCTGATGGGAGTCAGGACTCTCACTTACCAGGACTCCCCAAAAATTGATGAGCTCTTCCCCTTCATGCATAAATTCAAGGCAATCACACTGAGGGCACCAGTTGCAGAGCTTATGGCTTGCAGTGAACACCAAGATCAACGTACTCAGACAGTTCCACCTGAGCGGAGCTGGGGGTAGCTCTTTGGAGAGCATCCATCCACCAAGTATTTATTGAAAGGGCTTGTATTAACTACAAACATCCATTAGATGGTCATTTGAGGTGGGTTGCTGAGGCACCTGTGACCCTGTACACGTTCAAACTGCAGTCTCAGGACGCTGTTTTCAGCGTTCTTTATTCCACCACACACTCCACTCCCTGTCTTGTTTTCAGGCTCAAGAAGTTTCCTTCCCATGCACAAATAATATACAAAGTGCCTCAGTATTTTTCCATGCCCTGACCTGAAATGCCATGTACATAAGCTTGAATATGTTGCTGTGCACCTCCAACAGAAACAAAGACACATGATATTTGATCCTGATCTTCCAGGATCTAATATTGTAGAAAGGGAGAGGGCACTGTGAACTAAGAGTGTACAATGAGGTAGAGCCCTGCCTAAGACAGCCTGAAGGCTTTGAGAGCCCTTTGTTAGGGAGTTAGAAAAGTCAGTAAAGGGTAAGTCACTCTTGTTGTTAACTCTAAGAGAAGAGAGTCATATTCCTTTGACCTTGAAGTTTCATCTTCAGATGCTACACAGATGAAGACTACTTACAATCACAGTCATTATCATCACTGTCTTAAACATTTATTATCTCTGATACAGGGCTGGGACTATAGTGAGGTGAGTGAGGTACTCGGGTACAAAATTTAAGGAGACGCAGTAATACAAAAATATTTTAATGAGATATATTAGAAAATAAAATTGCAAAGGAATTTATAATGAACAAAATATCAAACTTTTAAAGACAGAATCAATCTGGTATTAGACTCAGGTACTATATAATTACATAGGAGCCTAAGGTTTTGTCTGTTGGCTTTGGGAAGCATAGTCTAGTAGAGGTGATATGAAAGCGATGTGAAATAAAACAAGGTGTCTGTTTGATTTTTCACTCTATCGATTGCAAACATGAGACCAGATCTAACTTCTAATAAGGGCACAGGGTGGGAGATTGGTAGTTGATTTTCATTTTACAACTAATGTCATATGGGAATCACCAAAGAAATTCAGTAGCATGAGCTCTCATAACCCCCTGAAACAATGAACCCTGACAGTTATTCTAGACTCAAGGAACCTCTAGACATTTTAGCAACAAAAGTTGGTAGCGCGTTACCCTGGGGCTCTATAATTAGTGAACACAGCTACAGCTACCCTCTCCATGTTTGCATCTTTTCCTTATTCTGTTAACTGATCATTTCTTCTCCCTTATTCACATTATTCACCTTCTGTAGGAGAATCCAAATGGCCTAGGCCTTTTTTTTTTTCTCTACCATACAGGTCATGGTTGCAAGGTGAGGGGCCCAATTAAACTGCTTTTGTTAGGGAGGAAACGGAATTTGGTAGTGACAAGTAGTCCAAATGGGAGGAGCAGTTACAGCCAAGGTAGTTTCTCCTAAAATAAGATACAGATGAAGCACCCCCCTCCAACGTACACTAGAATTGTGGATTAGCAATTTAAAATGCCAAGGTAGTAGAACAAACAGCAAGTGCTAATGGAGTTCAGAGAAAAGAGAGATCACCAAAGCCCAGGGTGTGCTAATTATATGCTACAAGAACCTGCAATTATAAACTCATAGATATGCAAATAAACGCTGATGGCCCTGAAGATGAGCTACAAAGTCATTATCTATGGCTCTTTATAAATGGACAACAAGATAAATGATTTGTTTATAAACTCACTTAGAGATTGCACTAATATCTTCAACTACTCTTCCCTCCTCCTGGTGGCATCCACAGAATGAAGATAGCTAATAGGCTTCTGGGACTGGATTTCCATATTCTCTACCTCCTGAACTAACTAGGCCACTCTGGCCACTTATAATAGGATAATCAGGCCCTTTCAGTTATGACTGGCTGATTCATGCTGCCAAAGTCATTTCCCCTCAGCACTTCCTTATCAGCTAAATGGGAAGTGATGGTGGCATCTGTTCTGCCACCCAGATCCCAGTGACAGTTTATAATTTGGCATTTCTTGTTTGTCTGATGGGGAGATGTCTCACAGAATATAACTGCAGGGAAAGACTAAGAATGCTAACTCCCAGTATTAGGCCTTCTGGAACTGAAGGCTGAGAAGTCTGTGAGGAGCCCACTATGCCCATTGGAGTGACTCCACAAGAACTGTGGGCAGCCATTGCAGTGGCTAAACACAAACACACAAGAAACCTGTCCCTCTGAGGGCAGATAAGCCATGTGCACATGCTTTAATTAAGTCCTTAAAGCCAGTCAGTTTATGATAACATTGGGATTCTGGTTCTTCTGGTATAACCTGTGAAAATTTATGATGGCCTAAAAAATTTAGACTTGTTTAGGAAACTCAGTAACTTAAGTCTCCCTTGAAAGAACCAGAAGGTTTTTTAAAATTTCTCTCAACAAAGAATGGTAAAAAAAAAAAATTATTCATTCAAAAAAACATCTGTGTTCAGATTGTGGTCCATGTTGTACTTAGTGTTTACTGTACTGTGCTCTCATACATAATGTACATACTATGTGATAGAATATATGCAGAATATATTCTGTAATAAAACCATTAGACAGAAATCTTCAAATGTGAACCGTATTTTTATGCCACTTGAAAGGAGATTTTCACTGATATTGTTAATGTTTAATTGTAAGAGAACTTTGCCAATATTGCAAGAAGACTGTCAAATTTGTCAAGTGGTTAGTCATGTTTTGGTATCTTTTCATCTACCCATCTGAGATAGCAAGTGTTCTCACAACCAAGAAAAGAAACTGGTTTTGATATGTCTATTATTTAGCCAGTGAATGTACAAAACAACAAGTAAATAAATAAGAAATAGAAGGTGAAACCAAGGTAAAATGAATCTGCAATATCAGTAACTGTTTCTCTGTGTTGATAAGACTTTGAACAGTGAAGAATTAACCTTAGCAAGTAATCAGTCCACTATGAAATCATACTGAAGGTGACTGAAAGCAAAGGAATAAGAGCCTTCTTCTAAAATCCAAAGTATTAAAGCCTGCCCCAAACATCAAATCTACTAAATATGTGAATCAAATGACAATATTCATAAAATGGTTGCAAAAAGATTCAAATAAAAGTTTCAAGAATTCAGCCCTGGACAAAATAGGAAATGAAGAAAACCTCATTTTCATTAGCTTGAATTTATTGTAGTTTTCAGAAAGTAAGCTATTTTCTCTTAATTTGGTTGAATACAATATAACCAGAAATTTTTAAAAGATCTGCGTTAGCCAGCTTTGATTGTGAAAATTTGACTCAAAATATGCTGCTACTGAGGTAAAAAGAGTAGGAGAAAATTACAAACGTTATTTTCTTAGTCTGTAGAGACAACATCAGACTGAGAAAATTGGATCAGCCCTCCTAGGCAGAAACAACAATGTTACCGAAATGACATTATCATGAGAATGTTTTATGACCTAAAAGAAGTAATTGATTCCTTTTTTCTAAGGTTCTGTGGTAGCAGTTTAGATCAACTACCATTTTATGTATACCAACATTTTCAAATTAAGATGCAGAGATTTCTCCAAATAGTCACAGGCCCAAATTACATGAAAAGAAAATAGCATTCTTTACATTTCCTATGTACACAGAGGGTATTAGGTGGACTCCAAATATAATGAAATACATTAGCATTTATAGTAGGCCCTATTTGTAGTTATTTCTTTGTATTAGATGTGCAGTCTTAAATTTTGTAGGAGTTTTATCTGTTAATATTAAGTCCTATTTATATAACTAAAAAATCTTAATCTGAACAACAGAGTTTATCCACATAGAAGAAATTTAAAGGTAGATAGTCCAGAGTTGGTATAGTGCCACTCCATAGATTTCATTATGTGTATTTTTTGGCTTTATCCCCAAGTTTGCTTCATGGTCTGAGATAACCAGTGAAACTCCACCCATCATATCTGGGTTTCCAGATCAGTAAAGGGAAGAAATGGGAGAGAACAAAATTTCAAGAATTCCAGCTAAACGAGCTTCTTTATAAGCAGCTATTCCAGTTCACCCAATGCTTCAGAGCACTCAAATCACGCTGGGCTGAACATTTTCTTGGGGCCACATTTACCCACAAGAATCTAAGGAATAAAGTCTTCATTATAAGAAAAGCTACAAGTGGAAAATGGGTTTCTTTTAATAACAAATCAAGATAAATGACATTGTTCTTACTTTTGCATATGGTGAAATGCTATTGATTGCACAGTTCTTCCTTTTATGTACTAACCATGCATATCTTTCTCTTCCTCTTGTATCACCAGGCCTCCGGAACCTGTTTACAGCACTGTGAACAAACTATGTGATAAGCCTGCTTCTCCCAGGCACTATTCCCCTGTTGAGTGTGACAAAAGCTTCCTTCTCTCAGCTCCCTATTCACACTACCACCTAGGCCTGCTCCCTGACTCTGAGATGACCAGGTACTGCATGCGCTTCCTCACTTCATCTTCTCAAATTGCATGTGCTTCCACAAGGATGAATGGGTAGAATCCACCTCTGCTCACTTCTCTTGCACTAAACATCTTCCCCAAGGAGGAGAGATGTTCTGCTTGGTGCAATGCAAGAAATTAAGAACATTGCCCTTTTGGTTTGGTTTGGTTTGGTTTGTTTCGGTTTGTTTCCTGGAGTGATTACAGAGCACTTAGACATGATCACATGATGTTCCACATGTTCCTGGTTCCTATGTGTTTTAATAAGGTATTAATTATATTTTTCCAGAAGAATTAATTTTGGAACTTAATACCATGTCACTCATTTGGAAGAATGAAAGAGAGCATTTGTTGAATATTTTAAAATAATATTTAATAAGTATTTACTATGCTCCAGGCATAACATGGCCTAAGAAATACATCCTGTTATCACCATGTAATATTTTAACTAAAATATTAGATTAGTATCACCATTTAACTGAGTCCTTAAGATATTAAGCAATTTGTCCAAAATGACTGAATTAGTTGGTTCCATCTCACCACAAAGAACATAATATTAATGTTTATGTTATGTTGTCATGCTAGGTATATACATATACATTCTCTTATTTCACTGTTCTCAGCTTATTTAAAGAGACAGAAGTTCAAAGAAGTTAAAGCCATTGCACTCAGTATGATCTTGTCAATAACTGTGGAGTCTAAATTTGACATTAGAATGTTTTGAGCCTTTCAGCAACTTTGTGAAGAAATTATTCTAAGCCTAAAAGTTGGACACAAATCTGTGTTAGTATTCCAAAGCATATATGTATGTTTATACCTAGCATGATAAGTTGGAGAGAGAAGAAAGCAAGAAAAATAGAATTCAGTGCCCACAGGTAGTCCCAATTCAGTTTAAACAGAGATCCCAACTGTAATATTCCTACAGAGAATGGGGTGACTATGTAGTTATTTTCAGACAGGAATATCTTCATAATATTGTTAGGAGCTGAGAAAATACAAATTTTAGAATGATTCAGAGTTAAAATAGATAAATCAAGAGGGTCTACTAAGAACGTCATCTTTATTTTTTGATGTTTTGAAGGAGTAAGTTTAGAAGTCAATTACTCTTTTCTCTAGGAGAGTTAAATAACAAATTTTAAATTACATCTAGCATTTCCAGGAATAAATGAGAAAACTTATTTTTGACTATGTCGATCAGCTGGGGCATTTTTATTAATTTGCATTAATTAAAGTCTAATAATGTTTCAGAATACTTTATAAATATTCATTAAATCCACGTATATTTTTAACAAATTATTAAAACTCTTTCTTGATAGAGTGAACTATGCCGTTTTAAAGCTGAGAGGCCAAAGTCACCATACCCCTAGGGAAGTGAAAAGAGCCACACACCTGTAATGACTTGCTAGTAATTATCTACCTATAATCAGCTACATAAGGATAGCTAACATTTATTGAGCTCTTCTGTACCAGGTAGCTTGTTAAATACCTCTTATGAATTATTTCTGTTAATCTTCACTGTAACTTTATGAGGTAGATGTTATCATTATCTTTGTTTTACAAATGAGGAAATGGAGACTTGATAAGTTGCATAACTTGACCAAGATCATCCACCAGTAAGTGACAGAGCTGGGATTCAAACTTAGATGATGATTACCTGGCAGACCATTAGCCATTTTTGCTCACTGGAAAAAAATTTCCACCCACTTCTCTTTTTCTGTCCCTTCTCTCTCTCTCTCTCTATATATAGATAGATAGATAGATAGATAGATAGATAGATAGATAGATAGATA